>NW_023998431.1:1800801-1875592 GCF_014805625.2 Glossina fuscipes
TGTTCCGGATGCGTATACAAATGTTCACTATTTTTTGGAATGGATCGAAAAAAATTTTGCTCACAAAACTTTCGCGATTACGTATTTCTCTGTTCACTTCTTCCTGCTCCGTATTTTATATTTACTTTGTTTGTGAATATTTATTAAAAAATTTAAAAATATATGCCCCTTGGCGACACAGAGAGCAAAGGATTACTTTAATTTAGTTGCAAACGGGTTGCATCTGACACGCGACGCTTATCTGTGAAATGCTTTACAGTTCACAAACATTTTGTCTCGCTGTTCTCCCATAAAAACCGAACTGATGAAATAATGATGAAAAATACATTTCATTTAAAAATGGACCCTAAACCAAAGTGAGCAAATAAAAGGAGAAGGTGCAATGAGTAAATAGTTAGTAAGTTAGGAAAGAACTTCATGACGCTATTCCCAATAACGGATATCACATGAAATAACAATGAAAAATTTATCGCTGCTTAAACGAGATGAAATAGATTCGTTTTTAAAGGGATTAGTAACTGATAATGAAGGGCGAAAGAAATGCGTCACTAATATGGGAAAGAGGATGTGCCAACAAACCCGTGATGTCGCATAACATAATACTTTGCATAATTAATGTAACTGATTAGTCCAATGCCATTATATGGATCCGCACTACGATTTGGATGAAATCTTTATCAAATCCAGCATAAGCCTTCTCTTAAAACGAGCATGGTTCTCTTATGACAGTAGACAAAATTACAAACAAATTACAAACTTTGGTTGGAAATAAAATTTCGCTTTCCACTATTTAATGCATTTCCCACTCAAAATTCTCTACTCGTGGAAATAATAGTACTTGAGAACATGTACTTCATGTGCAGTTAGCTATATATTCTAAGTTATACGCCCAGATTACATTTATTATTGGATTCTACAATCAGGTTTGAAGTTTGGTTTCTGAAGCCAATGTAATTCATTTTTTAGCTTTTTTAGCATGCAAAGCTGTTTCAAAAGTACCTCTTAAGAGATTGCCACCGGCAAGTGTTACAGTTATAGGGAAATGAAAATCACGTAGAAGCGTTCAGAAGGTTTAATGTTAATCTTTAATCTTTGAAGTCTTATTTCTAGGATATTTAATTGATTTTCAAGGATGTGGGCCATTCGCTGATTCATGGCAGGGTCCTTCGTAAAAGTATATATGTTGTCACTGTAAAAAATCGACAAATTGGCTGTAAAAGAGAGACAACTGGAGTTAATATACTGTACTAAAGGTTGCTACGGTTTATTTATTCGTAATGGAATGCGTCGAAATTTTTTGGGAACCCTCTTTGTAATATGTTGCAAAAAGCGCTGCAGTTATCGATATAAGGAGCTAAGCGGTATTTTTTTTTTTCTCTATGCCTTGTAGAGAGGTTGAGGGCTTCAACACAACGATTGCGATTTTACGGCAGTTAAGTTCCATATGATAAGCAATCAATGTATCTATTCGAATATATGCGGCCTGGTTGGAGCAGTAAAAATAGAGAAATAAATATAAACATAACAAATCAATATAAGACAAAAAAATAGTAAAACGAGGATTAAGAAAAGCGAATTTAAATGAAAAACTTGATGATGCGCTCTCCTGACTATGTTAAACAAAAGCAAACGACATAAGAATGCCGGCTCAAGGCTACTGTCGCACTTTACAACTTTCTAAGAAGTCAAGATGTGAGCATATATTCCAAGAATCTTCTCAAATAATTCAACAAGGGAAGCATTTCAGTTACGAGATGCATTAAAAGACCACCTGGCCAATGCAATGCGAAAATTTGAAAGATAAATTTAAAATTAAAAATAAATCGCTTTTATCACTTGTTTCTTCTTTTTGTAAAATAATACAAAATACATGTATATTGGAGAAACGAAAAATGTCAAATCAAATAAAAAAAAAAAGATTTAAAATAACACAATGTAGACGACATAGTTGAGATCAATAACTTTTAAAGTTGAAATAAATCTTTTTTATTTCTTCTCCTGCAGGAACAGGAACTGTTTTTGAATCTATATAGCGCTATGACTCTAACAGTAAGTTTCGATATTTCGGTCACACCAAAAATTAAGGCAGCATGTTTTTTATAAGTGGAAATGTCGTCGTGTGGAGGAATGTAGGAACGAGTTATTAGGTCGGAAGGAAAGTTCTTTCGTATTTTAAATGGGCAGGTAATTTTTCTTGTAAATAAAAAAATATCTGGCTAGTGAGTCATTCGGATTTTTTTTTTTTTTTCGTTTTTTAGCTGCTATATAATATAAAAGGATTCTTTTTTCGCCGTTCATCATTTACTTGTGGTATTTAAAGTGAAAAACATATCAGTAAATAAAGTGCATTTACGACACTGCATTTTGAACGAATTCCAATAAGGAGGCAACGCATGTAAAAATTTATATGCGGTATTTGGAAAAGATATTGTAAATGTTTGTATTTTTCAATGATAGTTTAGCAAATTTCGTTCTGGGGATCTGAGCCTCAAAAGAAAGTGGTCGATAATGATGTTTTGCGATCCATGTTGGAAAATAATCAACACTTAACAAGTCGAGAAATTGCAGAAGAGTTAGGCAATCATCATACAACTGGAGATCACATTAAATCTCTCGATTTGTGTTAAAGCAAAGTACATGAATAAAATACGACAAAACTTTCCCTCCAACCTATCATATATAAATCGTTGTTATCAACTTCCATACAAGTGGCAATAAATTCGACGCCGGGAAGAGTTGGAAATTTGAACGAGCAGGATGGAAAGTCAACTGGTATGCCAATTAAAACGCCACCAACAGTACGATCTAATAGATTTTTTTTGAAAATATGGAAAGTGTTGGCGAAAAGTTCCGGCGAATGGAGATTCGCCTCAAGCCTGGTTTCAGTAAAAGCGAAAGAGAAGAACTCAGGTTTCAAAGCATTTATGTAGATAGACTAAATTTTTCAGTTAAAACCTCTAACATTTTGGTAAATGTTAGTTATTGCGTCTGAGGAAACAATCAGCTTTTTGGAAGTGGAAGAGCTACGGAGTTAGTTTTACGAGGCCTATCCCGCGGAGTAAATTCCTTTATTAAGGATTGTAGTAATCACAAAGATTGTTTTAACAAAAAATATCAATATTTTCCCTCGGAGATAAACTCTTAAAGGAAGAGATTGCTAACATGACTAAGGTTAATAGATGGGACTCTTACCACAATATAATTTTTAATGCTGTCACTTGAGGTAATCGGTGCACCTTTTGACACAAATATTTCTTTCCGAGGCGAAACTGCTCACAAGAACACAATATACGAATTACGAACATTAATTTTTAAAGCATTAAGAGTCAAAAAATTTGAGATCGGAAAAAATGTAGAGAGTGACTCTAGTTATTTGTGCAATTGGGGCTCTGCAGCTGGACCCTACGAACTAGAAGGAAACGAAGATTTATTATTTTTGCTTACATTTTTTTGTGGCTTGGGTTGAATGTGCCTATAAGGAAGAGACGCCCTTTTCGCATTAGCGTGGTTAATATGAGGAGAACTGCTCGAATTAATAGTCTTATCAACTAAGTTTTCAATGGGAACGATATTGATGTTATCTGAAGCCAAGTCTGAAGTATTCTATGGGTTCACTGGATTTGATGATGTCGGGTCCACAAGTATCGTCAATACCGGTAAGGAAGAGGGTAGACCAACATAGGCAGATATATGCGAAGCGGGATGCGAAGGACAAGGCAAGTTGGGTTTTACGCCTTGGAGTAGAAGGTAAGTACTCTAACACCGAACATCGTTCTAATTTTTTTTTGAATTTTCCGCACAATGTTCCGAGTTATTTACTTATTTCAGACAACCCATCCTTTGTCCCCATAAAAAACTTTCTACACTCGCAACATGACCAACGTAATCCCTTCGACTGCGTCCGCAGCATGGTAGGGTATTCTTCACTTTAAAGCGAATTTCGGGTCAAAGCTTCCCCAAATTTCTGCAAGCATCTTCACTTTATTTTTATATTGACTAAGGCTGCTTGCTGGAATTTCAGTTAATTCATTTTTCGCCTATTAAAAGTTTTAAAATTATGCTTATCTTTTTAAGCATATTTCTTATATTTGTTGTATTTGTTGTCCAAACTTGAGAATAAATGAATATTTGAACTATCGTATTGGGATTGGTGCTGAGCATCGAGAAACTATCGTAGTTGTGCGAAGCTAACTGCAGAAGCGATCCGCGAAAACCATGTTCGTGAGAATATGAAATGTGTGTATATTGAAAATTTGTGTGCAAGAATGTGAAATTTTTTAATTTGTTAAATATAGGGCAACCACGATAATTTGCTCCCACGATGACTACATTTTTTTTATTCCTCATATAGAATAGTGTAACCATGTGAGCTTAAAATATAATCTAATATGTTCAAGCTCCTAACAGTGTTGGCAATGACGTTGGCTCGTATGTGTTTAGAATTCTTCATCAATACTTTTTCGATGGAGAAAGTAGCGTAGATTATATATTGGCTGAGCCTTGTCCTATGTTAACTTGCTCGAGTCCAAGACTATGTTCAATTCTGTCTTTATTTAAAATATATAGTATATAGAATTTATAACTACAGATATTCTACATTTTCAACAGCTTCTCATATCTAGAAATGCAAAGCCCGCGCTCCGACGATATGCTCATTATTCATTATGCACATGCTGCTGCAATTAGTTTTATATTATATTTGTATTTATATATTGCTCTCCGAGATAGTTTCGGCCCATTTAGGGATTCTTTTTCTTTTGTCATAATGTTGACTTTTGTTGTTAATTATTCTGCTCGCTTTGTAGTTGTAAATGTTGCTGCTGGTGACGTCAACTTAAAGTGAAACTCGTATATCTACAAGATATTGACTTGGGGCAGTTCTATTTCTATTTATTACGCTCTATTCAGCTTCCTGATTATTATTCGAATTTTTTATGGACAAATGTACAATCTGATGACGGAATAGTTAAATATCTTGCGAATAGAATTCAGAGAGTTCAATGTGTACCTATTAAGCCACCTGCGTGTAGAATCACTTATGAATTGTGTGTAACGAGCCAAGTTGTATACATGCAAATGCAAACATTTAAATATTTATTTAACGCATCTACCTGTTTTGAATGATTTATAATTAATTTTAATTGTAAAGCTTAAATTGAAATCGTGTTCAAATAAACGTTGCAAATGTAATATGGAAACTTCGATTATCCTTTTTCCTATTACAATGCCTAACGAACGGCAATTACGAATCAATTTATCATGAATTTTTTAACAATTTTAAATGAAATAATAATGATACTGCCGGCGTTTCTTCTGCTCTTTATGCAATTTCTTTTTATACGATACTGTAGTATTTATCGATCCACTATAATCGATTGCTTACCCTCAAGCATTATTTTTGTATTCAAAGCATTCATTATCACACCAGCATAAGCATTCTTCCCAGTTTACTTACATCAACTTTTTTTTATTTTATTAATGTAAACATATTCTATTTTTGTAGCATAAGCATTTTCTCACAGTTAACAACTTGTCAACATAAGCATATTATTAAACTTATGGTACTATATGACAGATTTGTAGCATGGGTTTAACGTGGGTTCCTGCCATGATGGCTTAACCCCACAATGGCCCAAGCCACTTTAAGCCTAATATACGCCCTCTGGTGAGTTAAACAATCTCCACATAGTAGGGGCCTAAGCAGCACTAGAGTCCAGAGCAGTTTATTGCGTATGGATCAATAAACCTCACTCTGGTCAGTGGTGAGGCTTAGCTGCACTCGATTGTTCCACTTTGGCTTGGAACTGCCAACCAGAACCGCCACAAGTACTACCCGAAGAGCCGCACCCAAGAAGTCAGGGCTCACAAATTAAACAACTCACAAGAATTCAAAAAGGGGAAAGAAAAATGCGCTTGCTTCCACCATAAGGTTTCCACAAGCGCCGTTGATCAATTAACACCATTGCCGCTACGCATCCATGGATATATGTTCAAAAAGTATGATAGGCAAAAAGGGTAAAAAGCCTTCTGTCAAATCCCTTTTCATATTATTATTAATAGAGAAAATTCTCAATTTTTATTGTAGAGTAGGGATTTAAATAGGCCAAAGGGGAAGCCTTCCGTCAATTCCCCTTTTTATCATTAAAATACGCCAATAGGCCTTCTTATCATTAAATATAATTCTTTAAGTGGAGTTTTATTTTATTACAGCTTTTTAAACATAATCCCATCATTTACTCGCAGGCATACATGGCTTAGTGAGCGAGCCTGCTGACCCCTGTGGCTCCCAGCATTAGTTACAAAGCCTTAGGCGTACTTTGCGCGGCTGACCTCTCAGACCACTCTTGCCTTTGGATTAGCCATACCATCCTGGTTAGCCAACCCCAGAACTACTTTTCATCGAGATATATAAGTCTCGGGCATTGCACTGACATGGCAGGGGGGATCTACCATGCACTCGCTAAATTACTACCTCTACGTACTATAGCCTATTACCTTCCTAGATTGTAATTAGCTTCATGAGTGAAGAGTTCATCTTCCAACGAACCCCGCCACCATCTTTCAGAAAACTCGTCGCCGATTTATAGTAGCTCAAAACCTTAAACCCTTCTTCACCGGCCGAAGCCGTTGCCCGGGGATCGCCACTTGGAGGTGAGGGTTTCGGCCATCTATGCACCCCATTAAAGCATAGTTTATCACCCCGGTACTATATGACAACGAGGTCGATAATAAAGATGAATTCGTTATTCACATTATGATTCAAAAATCAAGACGATTTTAATCGTGTCTTCTAAATATACAGCTAGATGTTCTGCGGCTTTATCCGCGAAATCAAAGCTCCTGCTTTACGCGAATGGCAAAATATTAAGACATCAAAATAGAGAGTAGAAATTCCCTGGAAATCTTCCTTTCAGTTTATTGAACACTACAACATAACAGATCGAGTTTTTAAATCTGTCTACGAGCTTTTGCCGTGGGCGTAGACCAAGAATAAGCACGCTCAGCTTCAAATCCTTCTAGTCGCAATTTTAAAGACTTTACGCATTTTTAACAACTCAGTGGTTTCAAATGGACAAACACAGGAACTCAATCAAGAACATATATATATATATATATATATATATATATATATTGGAAAACACTGATATGCCAACATATCTAAATAACAATGATTGCAAGGGTTAATAACACGAAGTAAAACACCATAAGCGTTACATGCTGTATGCATAGAGGGAGACTTTCAGGCATTCAGAAGTGAATTCTAGAGGAAAGTTAAATTTTACTTGATTGGGTAGATAAGTTGCGAGCTAAATATTAATTGATTACTTGCAAATATTCCTTTTTTTTTTTTTTTGATTTCATGTCGTGTTTTATTGTTTATTAAAATGGAACAATGAAAATGACAACAATCAACAATCAAATACAATGTTTAACCACGCAAGATGCAACGATCAGCTATGCAAAAATGCCACAGTGTGCAGCTCGTCGTGGACATGGGCGGCTTTACAAACCTCCTGACCGTCTTCTATTTGTCTATCCGAAAGTCGACACTTGTATTCGCCGTTTCACGCACGATCGCGACATTGTTGACATTGGCGATTTACACCGCCACAAAACGTGTAAATGTTCACAGGGAAACTACCAATCTATTCATTCCAATACCCTCTTACTTTAGCAACAACGCAGCTATTTTGTAGAACCCCAACGTACACACGCATCACATTCCATACACTATGCAGTTCTCCTTTGCGCTAAACTATCTCAAATTAATTTTGAAAATTAATAAAATCGCAGAACATATTACACCAAAAGTGGTGGAAATGAAATGAAATAAGGAAATAATTGAAACTTGGGGAAGATCATTTCCCGCAAAATGATTATAGTTACGCGGCGGAGGTGCCGACATGCAAAGACAAATATGTATGTATATGTATATCATCATTGACAATCATAATATACACCAACTCTATTCTTCCACTCCATCACTTCTTACACTAAGAAATTCACTCAGTACTGTATCACCGTGTAATCGTTTGTCCAAGTCGAAAACACGAGAGAATTTCGCTTCTAAAATTGTGATAATAAAATGAGAAAAACAAAAATTAATTGAAACTCGGGAAACACCTAAATAATTTTAGTAACATGGCGGACGTCATAACATATCCTATATTCATTTACAATCAAAATACCTGACAACTTTATTAAGATTCGAACAAAATTGTCGTGTTCGCATTTAAACTTTCTTACTCAACTCAGCAGGCGATTTGTTGTTCATTTGTCAAGTCACAGAAGAAGAAAAATTATGTCAAGTTTTGCCCAAATTATAATTATTTTCTATATTTTGTTTTCTATAATATTTTGCATTATGAATAACGACATTGTTATTCTAGCAAATGCATCGGATGACAACGACACTTATTTGATAACGGGCGGTTATCGACGGCCGGAAATGGACCTATTTAAATACATTGTATCTGTAAGAAAACGCAATTACGCTTTTTATTACGGCGACGATCATTTTTGTGGCGGATCAATAATAGGTTCTCGACTTATATTAACCGCTGCTCATTGCTTTAGTAAGCATTGCCAATAAAAGTTTAATAACACAAAATTTAAATTATTTCTTCATAGATAAATGGGGAGCGAATGATGTTACCGTAGTAGTCGGTAGTCGAAAACGTATGTCCAGAAATAAGGATACAACAAGTTTCTTAGTTCAGCAAACACGTTGTCATAAAAATTTTAGTATGGAAAGCCTCCTCTTCGACATATGTTTATTAATATTATACCAAGATATAAATTTGAATGATAAAACAGCGGCAATAATAAAGTTGCCTGTAGCATCAGTTTTAGCTGGTACACACTGCACTACACTTGGATGGGGACGAATGTATGAGGTAAACGATCGCACAAAAATTTGCTAAGTAATGACGTATGTGATCTAGCTTAAGTATCGTAAGAAAAACGTATATATTCAGATTCGATCGAATCTCTTAGTACATAGCACTTGTTATATGCTATATGTACCTACAACAGGATATATATATAAAATTAATGAACTGCTTTTTAGTGCATAGAAACTATATGTACTTTGTATATATGTACTCTCGATCAGCATAAATTTTAGTTTTAACATCATCATGATGAAATTGCGAACGACAGCATTACGATTGTAAGCTTAATGCTTAAAGAAAAATGTAAATCTAAATCTACGATGCCTGTCATAAAGCATTGTGAGAGAAATTCAGTAAATTTTATCAATCGAAGCAATATTGCGGACCTGTCGTTCAATTACAACTACATATGCTAAGGTATCTCCTTACGTCGTAACTTTTGTTTTATTGAAAGTTTCGGTAAACTGGAACTTTGACAAAATACAACCATATTTTTTTTGCGCGGTAGATGCGTTCCTTACAAATCCATGCAAATAAAAAAGCGTGCAAAAACTACATGTGATATATAGTAAGTGTAGTGTTATGTTCCCCAACTTAAAAAAAATCGTGTCAGATGAAAAAACTGTAAATATTTTCCCAGAAAATCGCACAAAAAAAGTAATAATGAAATCCTTACGATATACTTATAAGATAATAATAATTCATTTTGATTGCAAAAAGAAAACTAAAACGGGTGTATTCAGTCCATAACTACAACATTCGAAAATTGAAATTGAACTTAGGAATGAAAATCAGTTTTCGAACTCTAATTAGCACATGTGTAGTCATAAACCGACTAACTTATGATCACAGTATTCTCTCAATTGTATTTTATTGCTATGGACATAAGTTTCTGTGACATACTGTCAAAATCGGAATTTGACAAAAAAATTCTTTTTGGATTCATGGTAGAACGAAAATTTCGGGTGAAAAAAGGGTATTTGCTTTCATCGGCGAATCGTGTTATTTCAAAATCGTGTAAAAAATACCGTCTAAAAAGAGTTGAGTGAGAAATTGTGCTCTCATCGTCAAAAAGCTTGTGATTTCTGGTCGTTGACAATTATAATTTTCTTTGGATCCGTAACAATTTCCCGTCATATGATATTTACTTTAACTTTTCCACTCGCTTAAGACTTATATTTTATAAAATATTAAATGATTTGAGTGCTCACAATGGCTTAGTGTAGTAAAACTTTTTATTTTATTTCGTTATTAGCACGGTCCACTCCCCGATGAGTTGCTATACGTTGACTTGTTTGTTAATAGTAACGAGACCTGCATGTTTAGAATATATAACTTCTACAGACAAATTTGTGCAAATAATCCCAATGACTTCGAGAAAGATTCCTGCACTGGTGATTCTGGCGGGCCTTTAATATGCAACAGTCGGTTTTTTCACTTTAATTTTGATGTACTAATACAATGTTTCTACTTGTACAGAAGTTCTCTATGGTATCGTTTCTTATGGATATGGATGCGCACATCCTTATAGGTCTGGGGTATACACTGACGTCTATAGCTATATAAATTGGATTAAAGAAAACCGATCTTCACGACTACGATATTTTATTATAATTTATTATATAAAATTTTATTGCATTTATTTACTATATATATATTAATTTTTTTAATTTTTTAAATTCTTTTTCAAAATATATAACACATAGATAAAACAAAATGTGTTCTCTTATCAATCGAATGTATAATACATCGTCAAAGAGAATATGCATATTGCAGATCTATATGTGTTTAGCTTGATGCACTTACGAATTTATGAACTGCTAAATATCTCCCCGGTCAGTTTCAACTTATAATTTTTGCGATAACTTCCCAAGTCGGCGAGACAATAAAATGTTGAAATCGTAGTACGGCAAGTGGGGCACTCATCGGTAAATCGTAAAACTTATGAAGAACTTTGCTATAATCGCGGAAAGTGTTTGCTAAAATAAAGCGTTTCGTTTAGCTAACATATACAGAAGCTTTTGCACTAAAAATAATTTTAGAATTTTCTTTATGTTGCGAACGATGAAAATTACATATTACATCTTTGAGTGTGAAAATGTTGTTCTTACTATAGCTATGTGTTCCGACAATTCAATGATTCCCAACGGTTTTTGGTGAAGAAGCCTTGATAGCAGTTGTATAATTATTAAACCGAAATATTCCCATAGATAGCCGTAATATTACGAGTAAAAGGCATACGTATGTGAAATTGTATTTTTCCCATGAAATTTACTTTTTCTAAGAACGAAATGCGGAGTTTTGTGCCAAGTAAAGATGATTCGCGGGCAGAACTCTTTCTTTCCCCAAACAGCCTAAGAAAGATGAAATTATTTGAAAATTACGAGCGCTAAAATTCATAAGCAGACTCAGACGAACAGTCCACATCGACTGCGATATTGCATGGTTTTGGCCTTGTGCCTGGCTGTCAGAGTCTTAACGCTTAATACTAAACGCCACCAATAACGACTAACTTTTTTGAACAGATCGCTGTTCACAGAACGTGCAAAATTTGAAAAAAGCAACGCAAGAAGGTCTGTTCATTTTGTCGAAACGTTTGTAATACTCATGGAGGCTTCAAAAATTATATGATATATATTCTCGGTCAATTTCTGAATCGATTCAAGCAAGTCCGTCTGTTTATGTAATCTTTGCGTTAAACCTTCTCCTGATGCAAAAAAAGCGATTACCGGTTTAAAATGTAGCAGAAACAAAGTTCAAAGTTCAAAGTTCTTGGCCGTAGATTTGTATTGAAAGTGGCTGAACTCGACAAGTACATCTATACTATAACACAAACTGAGAATACCTTTATTTTCAAAGATTTTCACCAATATTCTGTGCACAACACTCAAATGGAAAAAATCGACCACGAACATCCAATAGTAGCGGTAATAGAAGTTTCAATATTTTTTTTTAGTGTTATTTTTAAGAAGAAAAATAGTAGAGATAAAAGATTCGGTCATAGCCGAATACAATTTCCTTATTTATTCATTTTAATCGGGCAATAAAAATCGCTGGAATTGTCCGCGACAGTTGTGAGATTATTACACAGCACAGCGTTTGTAAACACAATTCGTGAACCCTCGCGGCGGCCGCGCGATGATCGTGACGAATATAAATTATCCCTGATTTTTTTTTTATATACGTCTTATATGACGACTAAAATTAAGTTTTCCTCATCAGTTTAAATACCCGTAGTAGTTAGACTATAAATTTTAATCAATTCAAATGTTCTATATAGGAAATTGTGACATTGATTTTATGCATAAAAACAAAATTACAACATGTCAAGTTTAGTCCAAAATTATATATTTCTGTCAAGTATTTTATTTCTTATTTGTAATTATGAAAAATTATATTGCGATCGAATTGATGATTATGCTAAGAGCAAGAGCAACAATAACGATGTTGGCATGAATGACGAGTATCCGAGTATTAACACGCATCCTCAGAACGGAACGAATGCTAATTATAGCAGAATTGATGGGAATGATACTTTTCTAATAACGAGTGGCTATCCTTGGCCGAAAAAAGATTTATCTAAATATATTGTGTCTGTAAGGTCTAGAGATTACGCGTATTATTATGGCGATGATCATTTATGCGGTGGATCAATAATAGGTGTTCGACTTATATTAACTGCAGCTCATTGTTTTAGTACGATTTTTTTCGCAAAAATTTACTAATTTATTTTAATTAACTGTCATACCTATACAGCCGAAGAAAAAATCGATGCAAGTGACTATTCGGTAGTGGTAGGTGCCAGACATCGTACGAGTATGGATAGCAAGTCAAAACGTGTTTTAATTGAGGATATACGATGTCATCAACATTTTAATCCTCAAACGATGTTTGCAGACATATGCCTCTTAGAATTAAATGAAGATATCGAACTAGACAATATAACAACAGCAAAAATAAATTTGCCAACATCACCAGCTAAGCCTGGTACACGCTGCACAATATATGGTTGGGGGCGAATGTACGAGGTAAAATGTTGTGAAAAATTAATTTTTGTAAACGGAAAATCTTTTGAAAATCGACCAATTGTCAGAAACGAAAAAAATATGAAATGATGAAGTCCATTGCTTGACGGCACCACCTATTAAATTTCGTATTCAAATCCTTTCACTTTTCTAAAATCTTTCATTCCTTAACGAAAGAAGATCACAATGGCGCGCCAAATAAATTGGAATAAATAGATTCCTTACGTACAGTCGCCACATTCTTTGCTCTTGGCCCAATATGAATCAGCTGCACCGGCTCTTCCCATACATTTTTCTCAAACTAGTTTCCCCATTTTTCAATCGATTAATCAACAAAGACAGAAAATATATGTCGGTTTCGTTATTACACTTTAACGCTCTTAATTATTTATGAAAGATTCCATTACGTGCTAGTTACATGATTTCGAATATGAAGCGATTCAGAGGCATACTTCGTCTTTAATCATAATTCTTACGATACGAAAATTATAAATAGAAAGCTAACACTTAGCTCATCTGCTTATAGTTTCTTTTATATAAAATATCGACAAAAAATTTGATTAGAGTTCACTGCATAAATTATTTCATTAGGACAATGTAGACATCTCAGTTGTTTATTAAGACAACAATTATCAGAGTTGTGCGATTGACTTATATTTCTAATAATTCTTCTTTTAATTACAAACAATATGGTAGCAATGTTAGCACAAGTTATAAATTTCAGAATGGTCCTATGCCTGATAAACTGTTATACGCTGATGTAATCATATCGATGACACAATACTGCGATGGATTGACAAATGGTTTGCCAAAGGTAATTTGCGCAGGCGATCCCGATTTCGAGAAAGATGCCTGCTACGGTGACTCAGGCGGCCCTTTAATATGCAATGGTTTGTTCTTTTACCTTAATTTTAATATTGGTTATGTTTATTATGCCACATAGTTTTGTATTATATTACATTGCATGAAGAGGTTCTTGCTGGTATCGTCTCATACGGTTACGGTTGCGCGCCTCCTGACGCAGTTGGTGTGTATACTGATGTCTATTCCTATTCAGATTGGATTCAAGCAGGTCACTCTTCACGTTCTCATTCTATACACTACATATATATTTTGATAGCGTGTCTATTTTTGATCATTTTCCATGAGATTGCTTAAATGTAAAACTTTGGGAACATACTTCTTAAAATTTTGTTATAAAAATAAATGAAACAAAGAAAACACTTTCTTATAAGATAAATAGATAAATTAGTGAAGCCACTGTAAAGAAACTACGCATTCAAAGTGAAAAGCTTCCGGCCTGTAACAATGGAATATTTTTTTGCTTTAAATTCGAATATGATGTCTGGCCACGAAATCTTGCGTTCAAAGTATAGGTCGCAATTTCCAAGCAGATTGAAAATGGATTTGATTATATCATTGCCGAAACATCATTTTATAAAAGTAGTTACATGAAAATCTTCCCATAGTTTAAAATATCGCCCCGACGACTGTTTAAAAACAATACATTGCCGTATTGGTAAATTTGGAATGGAAGACTGGTCCTCTTTTTTTTTATGATCCAATATTAACGGAAAATAACTTTTGTACGGCAAAGAAGTCTTCTTTTCAACATAATATTGTAGCAATAGTAAGCGAAAAAACTATTTGACAAACAAGTTAACTTTGCAAAATATGAACCAGGAACGTTCATGGCTTATAATGGTTCCTATGAAAAATAATCCTTGACATGGTAACGCATGCTAATTTTGAGTAATTAATGACGAAACCATTTGGAAAATAGCAGTAGGCGAATGTGATGTAAGGTATTCGATAGTCGACATATTACAAAATTATACAAAATACAATAAAATAAATAAAAATCTAAAATAATTTTTTCTGTAAAAATCATAAAAAATAAATCAAACTTTCTTATACCCTTTATCGAAGGGTTTTCAATGTCATTTTGCCAACACTTTTTCAACACCTGCAAAGACGGTTAAGAGATCCCAGGAAACAGCAACTTCTTAATCGAACTAACCAATAGAATTAACCGTGTGTTAGTCTGTCCCTTTGTGTATTGTCTCCTCAATACAGACGTGCAAATTCTTGGCCACAGGGTTATCTTGAAAGCGGACCAATTTGATCAAGCCAAAAAAAAAAAAAGAAAGTGGTTTAGCTACTCATTCATCATCACTTACGAACCAAATTAGATATAGCGATAAAAATTTCCATGTTCATTCCAAGTAACTGCACGCAGTTTGAAAATATCGGTCACAAATATGGGAAGTAAAAAAGTTGCGATCACCACCTGAATGTAATTACATTCGTTCCAATATGGTATACTATCGAGGACTTTCTAACCTACAAGAATTGAAAATTAACAAGGTTCGAAAAACTGAAACGACTGAAGATTTCTTTGGGTCGAATTGCTTTCAATGTGTTCGACCTAAAATTCGCACGTATGTGTTTTCAGGCATACCATCTGTGAAAGCAAAGCCCTTTCGTGGACAGCCTAAAAAGACGAGTTGTTTTTTTTTTTTGGGCGTATGTCACACGCAGAATGGCTTATGATAACACCCATAAGGACGTAGGATTGACGCACCATTTGCTTTATGTCCATGTATTATGATGCTCAACCAACAAATCGCAAATTTTGAAATATTTAGATGAAATATGGTAGACTGGCGTGTTTTCGTCCAAAGACAAACCCTATTAAAAATGTTTCAAATCGGACCAATTTTTCGCCCACTCCCCATAGAATATGTTGAAAGTTTTCAAAATTTTGCGACAAAGCCCACTGTGTGATAGTATTTTGACATATTAAATTGGTATGAAAAATTTGGTTAACGTCAAGCAAACCTTTGAACACCTTGTCATGTAACCGTTTCCGTGAAAACTGAATCTTTACATGATAAATAGGTATAATTTTCAATATTTCACGGCAGAAAATGGTTCATAATAGTACATTAACAGAGGAATGAAGTTTGCCGAATTTGGACTAACTAAGTTTATTTTTGATGCCTTCTCATATAAAGATTCTCAGGATATGTAAAATATGCCAAAAAGGCCTAATTGTTAATGTAATGGCTTAAAACTTAAGTAGATCAAATTTGAAACACATGGGTCTATTCTATGGAACCCATTCAATAAAAGGTTTTCAATAAATAATAAATGCTTCAGAAAAAGGTATAATTTTTAATATTTTGTGATGAAAAGTGGCCCACAGCAGCATATTAAGCAAAAAAAATTAAAAGCACAAAATTTGAATCACATAGGTCTATTTTTTAGCGAAAGTCTAATTTCTAGTTTTTTATGATAGAAGCTGAAAAATAATAAAATTTTTAGGAAGTAAATTAAATTTGCTAAATTTTGGATGATGTGATGCGATATTTTGGGTGAATATGTGGACTCTCGTGAAAAGTGTGCCTTTGAAAGAAAACAATGTGAAATTTTTGGCATAGTATTACCAAAACGATTGAATAACTGTACTAGGCCAAATGGTGTAGGATATCCAATTGTTGGCCTTGCCCGAATATGTTTGTTTACAATTATGAAAATTTATATTCATTGCTTTCAATTCAAAATTTGAATCAATCCCCTGTTTTTTTGCTTTTTTTTTTTATTATTATTATAGAATCACAGGACTTTTGTCAGGCTAAGTTTTATTTTTTGCTCTATTTTTATGGTTTTTTTCATTTATAATTCCCGGAATGTATTTTGCTTTGAAATTATTGTTGACGCTGATAATAAAAATGCAAATAGTGATTACGCTACTGACGTTACAGTACTACAAGGTCATGCTCTGGAAAAACTTAATAACGATAATAATAATTATATTGATTACGACCGATATAACAATGAAAGTGAAAAATTTTTTGTAATGGGAGGCTGTCGTCCAACGAATAAGAACTTATATAAATGCATCGCATTCGTAAGAAGAAAATACTTCACTCATTATTTTGGCAATGATCATATATGTGGCGGTTCAATAATAGGTCCACGATTGATATCGTCAGCAGCGCATTGTTTTAGTAAATAATACTAATTGAATATGATGCGTTAATAGTAATGAATTCGATTTTTTCCGACAGTGAACGATCGTAAATTTTCAATTGTGGTTGGCAGCAAAAAGTGTATGGAAGATAATGGAAATACAAGATGCCTTAGAGTTAAAGAATTACAATGTCATGAAGAATTCAATAAAACCGCACTTAATGCAGACATATGTTTGGTAGTATTGTACCAAGATATAAATTTGGACGATAGAGTATCGGCAGTAATAAAACTGCCAGACTCTCCCTCCAAAACGGATAAGGTCTGCACGTCATTAGGGTGGGGACGGCTGTATGAGGTAAGAAATCTGTGCTTATATCTCCCAACCACTCTTTTTATATATTATTTCGTTTAAATGTAAAAGTTAACCTAACACCTTTTTCGTTATGCTGAAAGTGCGCACTTTTTATGATATTAGTATTCAGGCTGTATTGTAGAGAATCTTTTACTTTTTTTACTTACATTGATTTAAATATTTTGTCTCGGCCACAATCAGCTATTGGCCCGTGAATTATTTTGTTTCCGATCTCTCAGCATGACATATCTCAACAGTGGACAGCAAAATAAAACCTTATTTTCTCATTATCCAAATACCAAATAGAACTGCACCGCTTGTTGACTTTCAGAAATGTAAATACGCATTATTTAACCTATCGCGAGATTTCAGTATTTATAACTTTCGAACTGCCTACCATAACTTCAGTTTTCTTATGCGTCAAAATACCAACTATGTGCTCACTATGATGATCCTACGTCATCGATTGATTAAAATAAATATGAATTTCATCCGTAATGCCCTAGAAACTGTTTACAAAGCTATGGCAGGCGAAAAAATCTTGAATTTACTACTGTGAGTCAGAAAATGAGACATTTTTACGAGTTTTCGAACGTAGGAAAAACTGCGCTTTTAAGTCAGCGATCCCCTACCATCATCATTATCATTCAGCATTTATTGATAAGATTTTATGTAAATACTTCTGTTGCCTTACTAAGTGAAATTGATTTCAAGTATTGTATACTTTTATATCATGGACACTTTAGAACGGCCCCACGGCTAGCGAGTTAGTGTGCACTGATTTATTTATAATCCCAAAAAGGCATTGCGATGAATTTACAAGATTTGAAATGAATAAAATTTGCGCAAGTGATCCCTTTGATCATGACAAGGACACGTGCCATGGCGACTCAGGAGGTCTATTAATATGTAATGGTTTGTCTTTATTTCCATCTTCTTGCCAACACATTTATAATTTATTAATAAATGTCTTTTAGAAATCCTTACTGGCACTGTTTCTTATAGTTTTGGCTGCGCACTCAAAAATACGGCCGGTGTCTATACAGAAGTCTTCGCTTACTTGGATTGAATTGAAGCTAATCGATCTGCACTATTTATTTTTAACAGACTAAATGTTCCCGTTATTGTAATAAATTTTGGTTTTACTCTCGAATGTTGTACAGTTTGGGTACAATAGCAAATATTAAAAGAAACACATGATTTATTATGGACCGGTATTTCGTACTCAATCAATGTTATCTAAAAATATTCGATTTGTTGACAACTTTTGAAACGCAAAGTTTCTGCCTTTGGGAAAAAATCACTTGTAATTTTTTTTATTATTCCGCTATATATTTTTATTAAAGTAAAGATCGGTTTTGCCAACACCCCAAGCTAAAGGGTGTCCGCATTTCTAGTTTATTTGTAAGAATTTTTTAATCGGCTCTATGCCATGCTAAGACGTCTTGTTGAAAGTATATATGTATATATATATATATATATATATATATATATAAAGAACGGTAATGTTTATATTATTGAAATTAAAGATATTTATACTAAAGGAATTTATACTACTTGTACTTCGTTCGGTTAAATGTTCTCTATCAGCTCTCGAATGTGTACTGATTTTCTAAGTATCTACACTTTACACACATATTATATAATAGATTGGAGGGAAAGTTCTATCGTATTTTAGACAGGCAGATAATTTTTTTTGTAAAAATATAAAAGGAGTCTTTATTTTACCGTTCATCATTTACTTGTGATATTTAAAGTGAAAAACATGTCAGTAGAGAAAATGCATATACGACACACTGCATATTCCAAAAAGGAAGCAACGCATTGGTGCCGGCCAAACACCACACATCAACCGAACCCGAAATGAGAAAGCGGAGAGGAAGATGGACGGGGCTTGCTTTGCCCCAAGCCGATATTTGAAGAAACGCAATAGACTGCAGTTCACAAGACAGCCGTAGGAAGGACTGACATCCGGCGCCGAGATATAGACATAGAAGCAGTAACAGCCAACAAAACGTGAAATGAGCTTAAAACTGTAGCAGCAGTTAAACGACAAAGGTACGCAATCGTCGAGTACCTACGTTCCTTGTAGGAACAACAGGGATACCGATTTTGATTCAGAATAACAAAAACTGTGATAAGAAAACATCGTTTCAAGCTCTTACGTCCGACAATGGCAAATTATGGTCGCACCTTTGTGAATAGTGTAATAACAAGCGAAATAAAAAAAACCGTATTCCTTTCTGAGAGCTAGAAGTATTGGTTAACAGATAAATTATAAAAGTAAATATAATTTCCGATTACAGCAGGGATCGTCCAAACCTATTGTTGTCCTCAATTTACCCTAAGTTTTAATATATATCGAGACAATCGAAATATTATATATACAAAAAGTCCATAAATTGTCAATCATTAAACAAGTTTAAACTCATTTAATCAAGATATGCAAACAAATTGTTAATATATTGAAAAAAGAAAAACGTTGGGAGCGGCAGCAAATGTTTTTCTGAATCCATTTCACAAAATTGGTAACATTCGTATAAATTGTAGATCGGCGACGCGAGTCGCATCCCAAATTTGCAGTTACAACTCCGAAAAGGCGCTCTACAATGGATTGTGTTAAATTGATCATTACATAGCAGAATAGTGAAAGATACCATCGCATATTAAAGGCCCACCGACGTCACCTTCGCAAGCATCCTTCGATAAATCATCAATATCGGCAGCGCAAAATTGTTCTTCGCCCAAATGTGGCATAAGTCTCATGCAAGTGCTGTTATCCAATACCGCTATATCTACATAAGCAATATGATCCGCCTTGGGTCCATTCTTGTCGTAACGATTATGATCGAACATTTTTCATATTTTTGAAAATTTTTCATATAAATTTCATATTATATCATCATACCTCATAGAAACGTCCCCAGCCTAAGACGGTGCAAACTGTGTTAATGTCAGCTGGTATAATTGCTAGTGGTATTATTGCTGCTGACCACCCGTTCAATTTTATTTTTCTATATAATATCATCAAAGCAATATCCCAATAAATTGCATCCGGTGAGAACTTCTCATGTACTTTAATATTCGAAACTAATAAGCGTTCGGTAGTTTTAGTGCGATTCAAACGATCCGTAGTGCCGATAACCACAGACAATTCATTTGCATAATATTGTCTTTCAGTATCTGAGCTACAAATACAATTTCAATAATCAATGAAATGAAAATAAAAGCGACACTGAGAGCCTTGACATATACATAAACATGCATTGCGCAGAGGTTAGTATAACCTTTGCACTAATTATTGAACCACCGCATAAATGAGATTGACCAAAAATGCTTTTCACAAAACGTTTTCTCACTGATGCAACATATTTTGCTAAGGTATGCGTCTCTGGCCGGTATCCGCCTGTTATCATAAATATTTCTTCATCTTCATTGAATTCTTCGCGGCAAAATACATCATCAAATTGATGAAGTAATAAAAAAATAATAAAAAGAATCAAAGTTTTCAAGCAGGATGACATCATTGAATGAAAGCAATGAACGGAACAATGAAGTGTAAAATTTTTAAAATCTGATTTTTCTCTTTTTTCTTTTTATTGCTTGCAACAGTGACATATTCTCTAAATGTCGAAACGATAATCTTATATTGATTAAAAATGCGAATGTAATCACTAGATATTATTTTAAAGTTTCTATCTACAGCTATTAAAAGCAGATTTATTATAAAAATATGATTAAAGTAATCTCTTATTATTATTTCATAAATGAGTATATACTTGATCTAAGTATAGGCCGACATAAAACTTAAATATATATGCGCACCATACCATTATCATTGCCATATAATTTATATCAAAAACACCTGGATCAGATATGACAAATTGTGAGGAAGTTTTTCTCTAGATATTCCACTAATTATTCAGCATTTCTGTTGTTATTCCCCGACATAATTTGGAAATTATTTTCCCTTACGTTACGTAAGTCGATATCCGTATATAGATTCGTTAGTCTGTAATCATAAAATTCTGCTCATTATATGGAATATTATATATTATACATCATATCTTGTATATCATATATTGCATATCATATATTATATATTTTATACGTTATATATTGCATAATGTAGTACACTATCCGAAAAATATTAAACATTTCTGATCTAAAAATCAACAATCCATATATTCGTTTGATCCATTCAATTCCGACTTACGTGTTGGTATTGGAGTCACCCAATATTATTTACTTTTACAAGGTTACTGTACATTAGATCAAAATAAAATAAATAAAAAGTTAGATATTCTTTTACCTCTTCCTACATCTGCTCATATGGGCCAGAATGCATATGCGTGAATAAAAATTAAAGCACTAAAATGTCTATGTCTTTGTCTTTTCTTCTAATTCACATTTCATTCAATCTTAGAACTGATCTTGATATAAATGATATCATGGGCGCTACCAATTTTTGTCCGCTTCTGTTGAGATCATATTATTGCATATATGTTATATGTGCTAGTGACCTTTCAATTTGCAAAAGTATAATATGTAATAACGAAAAAATCATTATATCATCAACTAAACATTAACGCAATGAATCAAAATTACTGGCCACGATTTGAATTTGTCGATTCAACATTTTTTTAGTAAATGGGCCCAGAATCGTGGCATAAGCCCTTTAGTCTACGAGATTATAATATAATGTAAGCGTTATAAATAGGCTTTACGCATTAGCTAACCTAAGCACTACTTGCATCGCAAAATCATTCTCAACTTTAACACACTTGCTGTGGACTTTCCGTTGTAACATTAATTACAAATACAACCCTGTAGCGTTGAACAATGTAGCATTGGTTGAACTCACCGACAGAAGAACAAAAATCAGGCTTAATATATCGGCATGCCTGAAGGAAAAAAAGACAAAGAAAAAACGATGATTGACAAAGGAAAGTGGAGGAAGAATGTAAGATAGTACATGATTTAAGGAAAAAGAAAAAGTATTTTTCGCTGAAAATTCGATAATATATTCAAGTTATTAAATTTATTGTAGAAACAGTAAAGATTGTACTTTGATTTTATTTCATCAAGTTATCACAAAGAAAAAAAATTAAATTTTTTCTTTCATTGGGATTATTCAGAATGGAGAGTAGGAGTTAAGATTGGAAGAAAACATTCCATATTAGTTAATATAAATAGAAAGTTTGGTATTTTGAAACGAAATGAAATGACGTGGTTTTCCCCTTTGGCTAAATAAATGTAAAATGCAAAATTTATCTTATATAACTTTAAGAGGATGACATTGTGAAAAGAAAAACGTGTTAAAATAAGACATTAATAGATCGATTTTTTTTTTTTAAAACTTTGCAAGGGTAATGCGTGTTAAAATTCGAAATTAATTGATTGATTTTTGACTTGCAAAAGGAAAAACGTGTTAACATACAAGATTATTGAACGTCTTAAAGAAAACAGAAAGGTCAAGACAAGATAAAAGTGTATCATAAAAGGGAAGTTCGATTATATCAATTTGCATTGTTTGGGAAAAAAAAAACTGCGAAATCTTTCAAATTTACACAAAAACGAAAAGAGAGAAAAGAACTAAAATTGGAAACATTCGTTTATTAGAGAGAGGGGGAAAAAATCAAATAAAAACTAAATAAAGAAAAAAAGAAACTCAACGTCAAGTGATATGAAAGGGGCGAATATAATTTAGATCGAAAAAAACGGAAAGATTCCTGGAACCCTGAGAAGAAACCCGATTAAAAAAAAAAGAAAACGAATTTTATTTTCCTTGATTTGTCTGTCATTCTATATTATTGTGATTGCTGTGCTTAATATTTTCAGCCTCATAAAGAACATCTTCGTATCAGGTGCCCAAAAAAAAAGACGCTATTTCTGAATTTCCATTTATTTGAAACGAGAAAAGAAGATAATAGTATTCGAGAAAATTTTAAGTAATTAATTAATTAAGAGTTTTTTTCAAATATATCAAAAAATACCAACACGGGATCCATTCTTGCTAGAGATCTTTGATAATAAGTACTCTACGGCCCGTAATATAGCTGACGCAAATTTGAGAGTAAAGAAGAAAAGTAACCAGTTATCTAATCTATAGGCTTATTGCTAATGCAGTACGTAGATAATTTTAATTTTAATAATAATTTATTTTATGTTTACTTGTTGGGCGAGTATTTAAGTGAAAAGGTTGAATCTTCGATCAAACAACAAAGCAAACATTTATTAGTAAAGCATTCTGAAATTAGTCTAACGAAAAACCTCTACGCATTGCTGTACAAAATGTTATTGCAGAGAAAGTGTAAAAAATTCGAACGAAAAAAATGAAAGAATGTTGTAAGATTTGTGTCTCCGGACATTTTAGAAATCATGTTCGAGAAATCTGGTTTAAAGTTTTGAAATAATTTTGATTTTGAAAATGACTCTACAATTCCAGGATCATAAAGCTGACCTACCTCGCATGTCCAACTATTTTTTCTCATTCTCTTTCCTCGAAGCTGTTCTGCTCAAAATTCATGCTTTATCTGCAGAATAGCTGAATTCACAATTAACGTCGAATTCGTAGTCTATTCGATATTTTTAGCACAGAAAATTCTCGAATCCTTCTTAGCCTCTTACCTACTCAACGATGGTCTCAAAGAAGTTACATTAACGTATTTTTGTTTCTGTTGTAATTCTTTCAAATAAATTTTGTAAAATATTTGCTATCCTGTCAGAGGATTTAGGAGTCCACATGTAAACATTAGCGTGCAGCTTTGCAATAGGGATTCATTGGAAATAGGTAGTCTTTTCGTGGCACTTACAGAACCCTTGGATATTTCAAAACAAACAAAATTTTGACTCGGGGAATGCATTTTTTTCATCTATTCAGCATCTATTAAAAAAGAAAAAAAAGAAAACATATTCTGAAAAGTTTACAAAAATTTTGTTTTGCTACTAGAGCGTACCTATGTATGTGTTTACTTGATGTTTGCTCATGTATTTTTGTTTTGAGTCCAGAATCCAATAAATTGCCATCTTTAATATCTCTTGATAAAAACCGGTAAAAATAGTATAGTTGGATGCTAAACGAATATAGAAAATTTGTTTGGGATGGAGCCATTGGTTTAACATCTACCTACGCAACGATTCCTAAGAGTACTAACCGTTCCTATGCCTTTTATTTTCGTTGCCCTCAATTTTATTGCCACAGTTTAAAAAAAATATTAAAGCATATACAAACTAGAAACCCGTCTAGGTTGAATTGAATTTATTTATCCTATGGGGTATCTTCTTATCTTTTCCTTATTCTACTGATGCTATTGCAAAGCATTAAAATACGCGAATTTTCATTTATGTACCTTACTCGTGCAGTATATAGATTTTCGTTCTAGTTTTTCCTTTCTTATCTTGACATAACAAAGGCATGTGCAGTTACATTTACTATGTTGGTTCGTTTGTAATAAACATAATTCCGTAGTGAAGTTTAAATTTTATGTCACTTTAACTATTTTGCTTTAGATGGTCAGAACTGCGATCGAGAAGCAAAACAACGCTAACATAGTTTTGTTAAAATTCATCAAATCAAGTTAAAAAAAAAAAGCTAATCAACCTACAAACAGCTGGTTAGCAATTATAAGAAAAGCATTACCTTTCCAATAATAAATTACACTTTTTTTAGTCGAGACCAAATTAAACTTTAAAAAAAATTCTCTTTCTCTTGTATTCTTACCTTTCGATTGCCGAAAATAATTTTCAGGCTGTTTTTTAATAGTCTAATCAGCCCTTTTTGTTATTCGTTACGTTAGAGTTGCACAGATATCTGTTAGCTTCGCGCCCGGTATACAATATTAATCCACACTTTCTTTGACTTTTTTAAAAATGATCGTCAATTAGATACCTTACACCCGTTTACGTAATAAAGTCATTCACTCATTTCGTTAATAATCCACCGAAAATTGCACAAATTGAGCGATGCTTAAACATCAACATGGTCTAAATTGACTTTACTTATCAAAGCTTTTCTTATTTTCCAGACGGCTTGGACCAGAGACTTATTGAGTGATGTAATACGAGAGTTAATATCTATGCATACATATATCAATATGTAAGTTAATGTCCGCTGATTCTTCCGATGCAGTCTATTAGTAACATCTAGACCGAAATAATTATTGGGAGAAAGAGAGAGAGAGAGAGAGAGAGAGAGAGAGAGAGAGGGAGAGAGAGAGAGTGTACTGAATTAAATTCAATGTTAAAAGAGATAATGAATTAACATTGAAATAGGCTTTATGCTAAATATTGAAATGAATAATTTAAATATTGAAGCAAATATTAAATTACATACTAATTTGAATATTGAATCAAATAGTGAATAATGAATTAAGCTCTGAATTATATTCATTATATTAAATATCTAATAATTATCGAAGTGAATATTGAATTTTATATGAAATTAAATATTAAATGAATATTTAATTGAACATTGAATTGAGATATATTCAAAATATTGAAACGGATATATGTATATGTATATATATATACATATGTATTAGGCTGAATCTTGAAATAATTATTGAATTGAATGTCAAAGTGAAATTTATATTAAATATTAACCTGGATACTAATGAAAACTTTGAGTTGCATATGGAAATAAAGATCAAAGATCAATCTCTGTTTACAAGAAATCAGTGCGTATAGATTGCATTAATTTCCTAGATGTTTTTATATGCTGAATACTGATCTGGTTGCTTTACAAGTTGCTTTCTTTGTGGAGTAGAATTAAACGACTCAACCCTATTGCATTTTTCCATAAACGAAGAGATTGAAGTTGTCAAGCGATGTTTATAATTCAGATATAAGTTCACTGACAAATTTGGCAATTTACCCGTGTAAGACACACGCACACACCTTACTAGCAAATTACGATTGAATTCTACGTATAGCATGCAATCTTACCTTTAGGTATAGCTTTCTATACGCACATATATTGGAAGCTTCTTAAGCAGAACGGAATTATATGCTTCGAAAGAAAAGAATAATCGTTTTCATTTCTTTAATCATTAATAAGTTATGTGTGCGGATCACAATTTTATTAGAAACTCCGCCAGAGATTGATTGAAAGTAGAGTGAAATACATACCAGAGCATATTGGTACAAGGGAAAAGTAGTTCTTGTGTCTAGCCATGCTTGAATACTTGTAATCTGTAAATTTAAGCCAACACTAACGCTTTCAAATATATCCGACATATTTAGTTTAGTCTTCGCATTGCTACGCCACATTGACGCAAATGACCATACAAACTCTCTCTGTCCGTTGAGATTCCCAAAACTTTGCCGAAAAGGACGACAAGGGACAGACTAACAAAAAAAAAATTTTTTTTTAAAGTGTATTCATGCATCTGCTCAAAAATGAATAAAGAAATGAAAATTATTGTGTGTTTCTTATACCGCGACTTCCGAATTTAAAGTTTTTTAGTTTATAGTTTAAAATGTGTGCTCACCAGATTCTTCCTCACTAAAACTTCGTCTTCGGAAGTGAACTAAACGCGTACAATTGCAAAAAATGTATTCTACTTTTCACAATTTCAGTTTAAAGTCTGGAGGTACTGCGAAATCGTATAATGTATTGCTTTGATATTTTAAACTCCTATACATATATAAAAATAAATACCGTACAAAATTTCGATGATATATGATGATTATAAAGAGAATGTACTCGTCCTCTATCGCGTTTACAAGCCAATTGAAAATATTAAATAATTGTTTCTTGTTTAAGAGAAATCACTCTTCTTCAAATCTTTAAATTAAATTCGACAGCGTTCGATTTAATGCATGTTGTGAAGTCTCATTAATATGCAAAACATTTAATCCCTTGAGTGCAGCAATTTGTGCGACGCAATCTATGTAAACACACACACATATATATATACTTATCATAGCATAGTTACGCTTAAAACTTAATTTAATACGCTTTCTTACTGACATTTTTGGGTGATAACACAAATACGTTTAATAACTTTTCTGAATACATTGACAGGGAAATGTATTTACAGATGCTTATCTGTCTATCCCCATATATAGATACGTAGATTATTAATTACAGCTGAGTGAATTTCTATAACTTAATTTCGTTTCGTTTTCTAAAATTTTCAGTTCTCATGATTAGAAAAGGATTAAGTCTCTGGGTAGTAGTAGCAGCAAGAAAATACAGCTACAATACTGTTAAAGTTGATTTTTTTCCCAGCACATAACTATACAGACAAAAATATTTCCATATGTGCGGATGGTTGTGAAATCAGTTTGGTTACTTCCATATTTATACCCGCCACAGGGTATATAGGGTATATTAAACTTGTGTGTGTGTATGTAACTAGCAGTAGAGCTTAAGATAGACCCATCCGATCGATTCAGGATCATTTTCTAAACCCTGCCTGTCAGTTTCTCTGCCTTTCTGTGTGATGTCCGTTCATCTAAATTTGTATTCAAGCTACAGGTCGCCATTTTTGAAATATTTCGTTAAAATTTGGTTCTTTGACCAAGGAGCGTACGCTTTTGAAAATCATTTGGATCGGTTCATTTCTTCGACCACTCCCCAAATAACGCTTTATTTTGAAAAGTAATTGTGTGGGGAAAAGTTGAAATTGCTATGAAAAATTGTGTTCGGCTTGAGCAAGTTTTTGAACCCTCACTCATATAATCGTTCCCATGAAAACTGAATTTTTGTACTACTAAACAATAATAGAAAGCACATAAGAGCATTATAGTCAGACAACACCGAACATTACATACCCTACACCACTTCGTCTAACACAGTTATTCCTTCGTTTTGGTAATAATACACCAAAAAGTCCATATTATTTTCATACAAAGGCATAATTTTAATGAAAGATTAGACATTCTCTCCATATAAGAGTTTGTGTTTTGTGATACCGCCTACGTTGCGTTAGGGTCCGAAACACGATGCTATGAATTCATTTTCATCATAAAGTACTAATCAGATAGTTTATATAGAGCGGGACAAAAAATAGACTCATGTGGCCGAAGTTAGGTTCACTTAATTTTTTTATTTAATTACTATGATGAGCAAAATTACATCACAAAAAGATTAAACAATTAATTCTTAGAGGTACATAAGAGTTAACGTTTCATAAGAATCCTTATATGCTGTGGCATACAAAAAATAGACCTACGCCGTCCAAGTTGGGTTGATTTCCTTGTCAATTTACTATTATGAGATAATTTTCACTATGAAATATTGGAAATTGGACCTTTTAACCATAAAAAATATCAATGATCACCGTTCATTCACGAGGTTCAAAAAATTGCCCCAGACTGTTCAAAATTTTCACGCTAATTTGGAATGACAAAATACTATTACTTCATATAATTTTTGTCGAGAAATTTTGAAAATTCCAATTTTTTTTCAAATACAACGATTTTTCAGAATAGGGCGTTATATGGAGATAGTCAAAAAGGTGGAGTGCCATGAAGAGTACGGTATAGATTAAGTAAAAGTGCAATAACATCACAGGCGTCTATCGTCAGGCTGGTCGATAAGATCCAAAACCCATATCACACAATTTGAAACTTGCCGTTTCAAGTACCGCTGAATACCTCAATAATGTGTTAAACAATTGGTTACGATTTGATTGCGTGGTTACACATTCTTTATCGTCAAGTTTTGTTTTTTGTGTTTTGCTAAACAATGGGCTATCTGGACTCATATTTTCGTGTTTTTGAATATATGCATACATAATAATTGAGCAGCATTTAATATAATAAATAATATAATTTTTAAGTGAAAACACTGTACGCACATTAAATAATGACTCTTTAATAAAAGACATTATATGACAAGTGTTCAGGTCCAAATCATTTTCAATAGTGCTGCTCCTTGGATTAAAACACTTCAGTGTACCAAATTGCGACCTGTGACGTCAACACAAATATTCATGGTCAGACATCAGAAGGACCGATAGACAGACGGACGGGTGGAGACATGCAGACAGGCTTAGATCGATTCAGTAAATGATTCTCAATCGATCGGTATAATAAAAGGTGAATCCGTTTCTTGGGTCTTGTTTACTTATAAATTTATTTATAAAATTTTTTATTCTGTAATTAATAAAATATATACCTATATTAGGTAATCGAAGAAGTTATAGTGTTCTCTTTAAAGTAATTACTATGAAGAGCTAGACTTCAAAGCAATATATTCTTAGAGCCAAAGCCCCGCTTAGCGCCCATTTCTAAGGGTTAAGAGTATTTACGTATTTATAAGGATAGTAAGCATAGGTTAAGTATTATTCAAACACAACGATGACGGCTGTGACAGGTATGTTACCTCCTATCCAAAGACAGAACAGATGCTAACGTAATTGTTGTATTCGATTTCCATTCTATTCACTTTTTGTTGTGGCTGTGGACCCTGGTAGATCTATAATTACTCCAATTTGAGAATGAATTTAAGGTATTGTGAATTGATTGTTCCAATTTTCTATATTACTTGAATCCTTGCTACCGTGAGTTGCCCATCACTAGACAATGGACGAAAGTTTAGATAAACAGAACATAAGTGAATATAACCACAGAGCGAAATCGACTGAATATTTACAATTAATTGGGAATTTTTACTACATGCCTACCTTGTAAGCGCATATTTGAATGTTAATAGCAGAAGCATTTTTCACTCGTTTATGTTTTTCTTTTTCTAATATGATTAGTCATTTAGGGGATGTCTTCTATTCGTGTAACATGGCTGCAGTCTAGTTACTCTTTTACCAACTGCGCACTCACTCTAACTACGACCAAAGTAACCTCTACCACACTGAGATTCTAATCATGGAACATTGACTTGTTAGTCGCGATTTTTACATATTTTAAATCAATCCCGCAATTCAGCCATTGGTTGACGAGCTGTATAACAACTGATTCCCCATTGCTGAGAATACCCGACGCCCACATCCACAGCATCAACTCCAGGCTAAAAAAACAACGTCTGTGAACGCATCCATACACTATAAGGATCGTACTAGCAGCGTTTTCGAAAAATTTTAACTAAATTATTCCGCGTAACCAAAAACGACACCAGATTGTAAGGCATTATGGTATGAGAGAAGTTTTTTGACCTTTTTTTGGTTTTTCAGAGACGAAGATATGACAATTTTTCCTATTTACGTACCCAAACAGATCAAAATAGGTCTGATCACTCCAAAATAGTTTATTTAAAAAATCATGATTTCGTTCAGCCAGCGCATGTACAACGAAGATATTTGAAAAATTTAAAATATTGGTAAAGCTTAAAATGACACCACTTGTTAAAAATCTTTCGCTTTCAAATCTTCGAAGGAAGCAAGCGCAGTAAGTCGATCAGTACATACAAGTGGTAATCGGTGAACGCCAAGTTTGGTAGCGAGACTCCACGAGATAGCGCTTCTCATGGAAGAGCTTTCAATTTGTTGCAAACTAGTTTTGCACTATGGGATGGAGCATTCGCCTAGAACCAATCTTGGTATCTTGGTTGTGTTTTAAAAACGAATGGTTTAAATCGATTAATGGTTTTGATAGGTTTTGATATTAAACCCCACCAAAAGTTTTCGATCTTAAGATTGAAATAGATTATGGGCGTGAATCTACCCATGACCTCTTCGCAAAATGAATTCCCCAACGCTCTTTATTTTGGGCACAATATCGGAATATTGAATAGCACCAAATACAAGCATTTTTTAAACTTCTCATTTATGCGCATTTGAAAGTTGAAGACCGCGCAACAAAATGTTATGTATGGTATATCAAACTTTAATGCTGCCGTCTTCTTCTCAAGTTAATATTTCATATTTGTGCACCTAAAATATATAGAATGTTTTTTATGTATGATATGTAATATCCAAGACTACGAATAAAAGGATATTCCCGGCCGATTGAAGCACCCCCATCTGTCCGTCCGTCCATTATTAGTAGTAGATTATAGTAGCAAAAGTTCAGACAACTTTCAAATTATAAAACCGCGGCTTTAAAAGGGACAAAAATGGGCTGTAAAATTTACGGAGTATGATGCCCCGAAATTCTGTAGAAACTTTTTGGAGACTTCTTAACGTCGTTTAAAATATCAACGCAATAGTCGCTCTGGCCGGCTAATTGATGTCACTACAATAAAGAAAATACTTTGCTGTCTTCAAACGTCAATGTGATGTAATTTTCATCAAAGGCTCGCCAAAGACCCAAAGCGTACATCATTTTCGAAAATTCCTTTTTCCTTTACTTGAAAATTATTATATATTTTGTTTGCATATACGCATGCAAACTTCAAAAATTTTGAAATGTTATTAATTCTCTTAAAAAGCATTACAAGCTACAAATTCATAAAAATGCAATTAATGCTTATTGTTACACTAGCACTTGCAAGTGCCATCATTATTCTATCTAAAGTGTTGCTATATCTAGATATTTTATACAAATTTTATTCTTTTCTATCCTCTTTCAAAGCTGTTAACCTTTAAATAAAACCGGCCCCGATTTTAGAACAACTTTTCCACACACATTTTTTGGTATGTTTATAGAAACCTGTATTAGTATGTGCGCATATTTAACGTAATCTAATTACGATTATTTTGCAACCTTCACCAAGGCATGAATATTATGTCTTGTAGCACCTATTGTACAACAACAACAACAACAACAACAGTACAAACTCTGACATTGTTATCCTAAGCGATAACAATCCATCTTTTGTGTAACACCATACGTTAGGCTTAAGGGGCTAGAATATGTATTATATAAAATAACACTAACACACACACATACACACACACATATATATATATATATATATATATATACACACACAAATCCTTATAGCATAGATAAAATAGCGAAAGAAAAGAGAGACTAACGTTACAGTTCAACATCACCACGACTAAATTTATGATGACAGCCATAGGAAGTGAGAGTTTTCATTGACTTTAACAAAAAAAAAAAGCAAGTTTTTTTCACCTTACCTTACCTTACCTTGCCTATACCTCTGGTACTCCAAGGTTTATATACTACGTGGACCTTATTTGAAGAAAAGCGTATTAAAACATTTCTATTTTTGGTAAGAAAATTTATTTATTTGCTTTCGAGACCAGAAGAAAACTGGTTAGATTTTTTATACACGAGTACTATAAGTTATAGTTGAACATTTTTCACTTTTGTATGAATTTTTGTTTTGAAGGAAAATAAGTTAGTTCTAAATGAAAATTTTATACCTAAGAATTTCTTAAGGATTTCCAGCCTCTAAGGAACTTTAAGTAATTACAATTTCTCTTATTTTTCGGCATATGGCATGTGGGTATGTGTGCGTAAATGCACGATGCTTACATATAGTTGGTGTCATACATTTATTAGTGAAACAGTTAGAAAGTTGTTTAAGGTCCTACGCTCTGGCAAGCAGACAAACGAATGCACACCGAGTATTTAAAGTAACATTAGTAACAAACGAGCCAGGCTGAAAGAAAATAAAATGATCATTTCAGTTGACTTTTAAAATGACGACAGTGCCATAAGAGTGGCAATCGCATTGCATCCGCACACCTCCTTACGAGCATGTGATTCCAATTTACCTTTCTCTCTCTTTCTCTTTCTTTCTTTCTCACTTCAGCTTCTATTTTTTCCTGCTTTTTTTTTTGTTTTCTTCTTTTTTTTTTTTTGCTATTTAATGTTTGTTTTTGTAAAACAAACCAACAACAATATGCACCAAGTTACAAGTTTTACAATTTGAAATAAAATTTATTATAACCATTAAGTAAATGGATTTTTGAAAACTTGTTGGCATCATGGTTTTCATGTGACCAAACACAACGAGAACAACTATTGAGGTTAACTTTCTTCAGTTTTTCTTCTTTTAGCTTTTCAAAATATAATCATTAAAAAAAACAAAATAATAATAAAAAAAGACTCGACCGAGACATACGGAAAAAGTTAAATAGTAATTGCAACAGATTGTTGGGCGGAAGCATTGCCCTTTCAATATTTTAAAATGTTTTTTATTGGAAGCTGAGCTATAATCCTGGCCTACTTCCGAGGACCCTCTTTCATCTTCACTTTTTTCGCAACAGTAATAATTGTGCGACTTTACGAAGCAAATATTTTCCTAAGTATGCGTATACCTGCGTACGTGTGTACGTATGTATAACGTCGTGTCTAATAAATCAAAATCTTTTTCATATACCTCCCTTTTTCTTTAGTTTAATTTTACTTGAACTTGCCCTCCTCCATGTAGTAGTGATGAACGTTTTGCTTTATTTCAAACTTCCTAAACGTTGTATGTAATATATATACAATCGACAAAGAATGAGAATTTTTTTGTAAAAAACATTTTGTACATTTTGAATGAAGATAATTTTTCTATATAGCAAAACTGAGCACATAATCGATTCCCATAAAAGAATATGTAATGGAATATGGACAAAACCTTGAGTTAGTAATAATATAAATAATATAAGTAACACGATGTTCCATGTATTTTGATTATTTTTCAACTCCATTGAATTGGTACAATAGATATAGGTAAATATATTTTCCATCTTCATCTACACGGCGATACCGTGTCCGTGAAAGAACGATATTGGTTTCGCAGCGATCCACTCATCGAGCCATTTTCGCACTTCTTTAGCATTTTGAAACCACTTGCTAGCCATGCTGCATTGATTTGAACGAGTGGTAATCAGAAGGTGCTATGACCAGTGAATACGCTAGGTGCGGCAGAGCTTCTCTTTTCAGCTGCGACCGTGCATCCTTGACAACTCTTGCAACGTGTCGCCGCGCCTTGCCATGCAAGAGGATGACTTTGTGTCGGCTAACCGCTATTTCTGGTTTTTTTTGCAACCATACATCACTCAATTTATTCAACTGACGCCGGTAGACAGCTGCAGTAACAGTTTCATTTGGCTTTAGCAACTCGTAATACCCTACACCTTGCTTATTTCACAATATACGGAGCAAAACTTGAATATTCTGCTTGGGTGTCGATGTGAATGGCTCTCCTAAACTAATCATTGACTTTTTGCGCTGGAGATTATCGTAGGAGATTTACTTTTCATCATCGGTCACAATACGCTACAGAAAACTCTTTTCTTTTGTTTTTTTGCCTGGCACGCAATGAAACCGCAATTTTGAAACGGTTCGGGATGACATTTTCCGTCGATTCCCTCCTTTTGGATATTTCCCGTCGCATGTAAACGCCAATAAACCGTTGAGTTATCAATTGTTAAGATGTTTGAAAGTCCTTTGAGAGCTTGAGCCTGGCTTTCGTCCAATAAGTGTTGCAACTCATTGTGTTCGACCTTTGTTCGTCTTTCCGGCCGTTCTTTGTTATTGACATCAACATCACTACTTTGAAGCTGACAATTGGAATAGGATGGAGCAGCACCACCACCACAAGCTTCGAGTAAGAGTGTTCGATGGATTTTGACAGCAGATCTCTGCAAATGAAACAAGAGAAGCAATGAATGTCGGAAATGCAATTTGGAACGCTTCATAATTAGCGCCACCATACACACTGAATAACACAATAATACTAAACGGAAAACTATTATTATTTGTAGAGAAAAGTTGTACTAATTTCACAAAAAATTAAAGAAAACCCTATAAAAATGAAATGACTGAGTTGGCGTTCGCCTGGAACTTTTAGTGCCATTTTTTCATAAACTCTCCTGCAGTAGTCGTTTTGGTTGGGCCTCCTGCATCGCATCATGTCTATCGTGATTAAGTTTAACTTAACGTCAGGACCAAACTGTGTTCGTTTAATACTGACCAGATGGTTAATGCTGTATTTTGGTGATTCCGTTCTTTTTCGACTAAACTTTTTCCTGTTTTCCGTCTGAATAGCAGTTCCGTCTAAAAAGCTGATGTGCCGGTAAAAGTGTTCAATTTGCCGTTCCTCGATATCATGATGGTAGAGTTATTACCATTAATCCGTAAAAAATCGGATTATCAGATAATTGCTTACACAAACAAATTTGGATTATCTTTTCTCAATGCAATCTTTTCGTATTCTATTCGTTTTCTTTGCATACCATACGTGCATAATGGACCTGAATTAAATTTGCTGCAACCAATAGCAAACTTTGTAACAATGGAAAGAAATATTTTTCGTCAGATGATTGAATATAGAAAAATCTACAACAAAAAATTGTGTTATCGACGTTTTCCTTTTTTTTTTTATTATTATTACTATTATCCTGATGAATGATAAATTTAACATAACAAAGATTTTTCGAAGACTTTGATCTTTCATTTGGTTACATAAAGTCATTGTCATTGTCATTGTGTGCACTTTTTAATTTTCGTTTTTTTTTTTTTTTACTTTGCTTTCCGACTAATTGTTATTTGCGGTTTACTTAAAAATTGCAATTTTTTTTAATGGTTGTTTTTTCCTTTCACTTCTTCATCTCGTCATAGCGACCGGCAAAAGACATCCTCTCCTTCCAAGAAAAACAAAAAAAACCCATTTTACAGCAGTGTACAAACAACTTTATAGTCCGTTAGCGAAATTTAACTCACTTTAAACTATTCAGTTACTTAGTGTATAAAGTATAAATACACCCAACTCTCTTTTCACGCGGTAAATACTACATCTCTCATAAATTCGTGTAAGCAAAAACGCTAAAATTAAATAAAAGGCTTATTATTATTTAATTTAAATTAACTAACAAGTAATTAAATTTAAAGGCCATTTGAACAAAAATTTCGGAACAATGTAGAAGTTCCGAATTATACATACGAATTATACATACATATGCAAATTTATTGATTGATTTTGTATAAAGTACACACATTCACTTGCATGTTTTATAGGGAAACGTAACAGTTCACTGTAGGCATAAAATGATTGCCAATCAGTTTCCTAAAAATATCTTCACGGTAAAAACTTTCCGTTTTTTCAATAGCGTTCCAATCTAACATCCACTGTGAGCGCATAGTTATATGACGTTGGAATTTTAATTGATCTAAGAATATTTATGACGTATTTCAAAGTGTCATCTTCATTTTTTTGACCACGGCATATGGGTCTAATATACCCATAAGTATGTGGGTGCGACATCTGTAGGAATAGATCATATAGAGAATAATTTATTATAAAAGCGAAACACTCTTCTCATATGAATAAAAGTCACCAAGTTTTATAAGCATTTTTTTGAAGCTCGAAAGCTACAAATAGTGAAATTTTTCCATTCGGTAGCTTTAATGTTAAATATCTTAAATCACTTCTCGTCTTATACTATTCTTCATTTATTTTTTACATGAAATACTAAAAATTATATTCCCTTACTCTGCGAGAGATCTTCCAGAAAACTATTACATAGTTATAAAATAGTTTCGAACGGTTGCCTCATCGGGTCCAAATATTTACTTCAGTAAATTTTTAAATCAATAGCTATTCCATGCCCATTTACATTACATAAGAAACTATTCACTGTCATTCTTCGCAAAATATATTGATATTGGGCGCAGTTATAAAAATCATCCTATGCGATCTAAATGCGCGACACCTGTCTAACATGTCAAAACACTGTTAACCACAGAAATTGTTGTCAATCAATATTAAATATGGCATTTTTTTTTCATATAACAACTTTCTCCGAAAAGGGCATTGTGTGAGAGATCTTCATAAAACTGATCCGGTCTAATACATTTAAAGTAGCGTTCATCCTTATTCCAAAGTGTACCTATAATAAAAATTGCGGCATGTAGTTTGATGAAAAAGTCAGATGGATAGAAATAAAAGAAGCGAACAAAGAAGTGGGACTGACAAAGCGACAGACATACCAATGAATGGACAGGCTTTATCCGACCTAATAACAGGTGGACGCGTCTCAAGTCTTCCTTCTAACATGAATGTTACACGCATGCTCATAAATTTAACCTACTCTAAGATGACTATGACTTAGAAATCGTCTCAAATGAAAAAAGGATAATTATTTTTTTTAATTCGTGTAACTTCATATCCATGTAAAAAGCGTGTTAACTGTAAACAAAAATATATGTAGATGTATATAATATGCGTATGTATATCATTTTATTATGGTCAATTTAATCTTATTTGCTGATTCATAAAATCGGAATTAAATAGACAATATTTTCAACTTGATTGAACAGTAATTTCAATAAACGTTTCTCTTCTTTTTTTTTTTTTTTTTTTTTTTTTTTGTTCTTACTTCATTTATTGTAAACACATGCAGAATTTTGCTGATAATGCAAACAAAACAAATTTAATCGTTAGCTGGTGGTGTATTAGATACTAAGCAAAACATTAACGCCCTTTTTTGAGCAAACAACAACAACAACAACAACAACAAATTTCCGTAAAGTGTTATCAATGTCAAAGACACTGAAATATTCTCTCATGTATTGTTACAGATGGTTGGATGCTGCATGGGTGAAAAAAAGATGAAAAATATAAGCAAACCTCCACTTTGCGTTTCGGTCATATGAGGAAGTTTCATTAAATTTAGCATTCCCCCCGAAAAATTGAGAAAATTATTTCTGTTTATGAATATTCGGTTTATGATACCTAGACAAACCTTTAAACGGCACTTGTTATTAATTTGTGTACGATTCTTAATCAATGCAGCAATATTTCATCCATTCTTAAAGTATTGTTGGAATTTTCAAAATTAAAAATTCAAGGTCGGTGATCGGCTTTCAATACAGGCGAGCATTTGATCTGAGTTATTCGGCACCCTTTAAATCCATATTTTGTAAATTTATTCACAAAATATATGGAGAATAAATAAATCAAAAGTTTAATCATCTTTTTAATAAAACAAACAGATTGGCTGCTTTTAGAGTCAAAAACTGATCTCTTTCGTCAATTCCGGAAAACCCTATGCAATTATTCAGCTACAGATACATAAATGAAATTATTTCTTCCATAGATTCAAACGCCCATCGACCACATTATGGGCCGTAGGGTCTTTTAAATTAACAATGTCTCGCAAGTATTTTTTTAATGCTGTCATTTTTTAATACATTTCAAAATTATTCATTTTTTCAATACTTTAAAAAAAAATATTTTGAAATGTTTATAAGCTTAGTTTTTGCAGACAATAGCCGTGTTGTCAAAACACGGACTAATGACGGACAAGGAAGCACATATTTGCCAATCGTTTCGATTATTCTTGACGATGAAAAAAATGTATACCAGGAAGTAGAATATGGGTCCTACGAAGGCATTTACAATAAAAGTAAACTCAATTTGAAGGAAAAACGAGAACACGAAAAAGGAATTTCTACAAACAAAAAAAGGCCGCAAATGCAAGCAGAATATAGCTTCCCTCACACAAAAACGTAAATTCACATCAGTGTATCGTGGATGACGCATATATATCTAAGGTCCAGATTATGGGGTACCCTCAACCAGGAATCGATGGGCTGGGTGATGCGATTGATAGCCGGGCGTCCGACCCACTAGACTATGCGGTAATGTCATATATACAAGCAAAATGCTTTTAAATAGAAAACTCTGCTGAAATCTCCTTATCGGCAGATCGCCGATAATGACTGTTACGGCGAATTCGAATCTTATGAAAGTTATTATGGTTTTTTGAACAAGTTGATTCACTTTTTAAAGTATACTGTGAACATTTAAATTATTTTCATTTTTTTATTTTCTTTTTTTTTTTTTTGTTATTGAATTGCAAAACTGTCTTCAATACCTAAAAATGATGGAAACAATGGAAAGACGGGTAGAGAGAGACTGCTTTTTAGGAATATTCAAATAGTTGAATACAGCCATAGAGCCGTATCACTCACACTTCGAGTATACTGGATAAATTGTTAAGTGCTAAAAACGCTTGGATATGGAAACAACCTTTAAGACAACGTAGACGTGTTCAAAACCAATAAACTAATTGTATAGTGGGCTGTTGGCTCTTAGCTTGCTTTTGATCCCATCAAATTTCATCTGAAATTTTATTCTTGAAATGTTAATTAAGATAGTAATAAATCGAACTATGTTATAGAAAATAAAATTCTCTGCTGATCATCAGGGTATTTTTCTGATAAATAAACAATTATCGATTTCTCTAACTGATTTTTGAACGATTTTTTCAAAAAGCATCAAATCGATGAGATTTTTTTAAAACCAATGTTACTTGAAAAAAAACTTATGACAGATGCTAGTGCGGAAAGAGGGGCTAAGGAAAGCAAATTCTTTTACAGGAACGGTCACAAAAAAAATATTTTTATGTACTTTAGGATTTGTAGCGTCACACGTAAGACACGAGTATCAATAAATGTTTTTTTTTTTCACGTGAGTTTTTATATATGATTCTACACTTAGATACAACCTACATAAATTCGAACTTTTTTCTGAGAGTGGCTGTAGGCAATAGTTTAACGCAATGGATAAAACTGTGACTTTTCCATCTGAAAGCACTGTCTTTAAATTTTATGTAATACAGTAAGTTATCCTAGAAAATGCATAGAACACAGATTTGGACATCTTTGAATAGATCTGGTTGTAAAGCAAAAGGATCCATTTACGAGAAATGCGATTTCTCCAACTTAGTTCGAATGCTGCTGAATCGGTACGGATGATGGATAACGAATGCACAACGATTTGAATAAACATAATGCAGAGTAGGCGAACCGACCCTAAAACTGAGTATTCATGACGACCGCATTTGAGGGAGTCAGTTGGGCTTGAGGTATTATGAGCTGCTTTAACCAAACGAAACTATCACTACCGAATACTATTAACTATGGGCGCACTGTGCGCATAAATGACTACATCAAAGCAAAAGCCAGATAGGAAGTGTTGGCAGCACCATCCTAGAATATCGTACCCTCTCCGTACATGTCTGTCAACATTACTGCTATTAATTGACGCTACTTTCAACAGATGACCTATTGTTTATTTATCCGAATTACTCTTATATATGACAGGACGAGTCGGTTAGGTAGAAGAGTTGCGCTAACAATCCACGAAAGGTTAACATTCCATGAAATTTCATTAACTGAAACTGATGTAACTGAAAAAATCAATGGGGTATTCCTAATGCAAATGGATTGATTAGTGTCCATTTTCTCTGTAGGTCTACTTCAGATGATCTCAAGATCGGATTTAAAAGCGATTTACGAATTAAGACGGGGCTTTAGCATTAATTAATGTAAACATCGGATTTTAGGTATCATCTACTCGAAGACTTATGCCATTTTTTTCGATTCACTCTAAACTAATATATATGGAGTTATCAATAATGAACTGACCATTAGCCATAAACCATCTTAGTTATGCGTTTCCAATCAGGAATAGACGTTTCAAACTCAATAATGGATTAGGGAATCGTAAAGATATTGCTTCGAATAAATGAAGAAATCCATTTTGAAATATAAGCAATTTGCTGCATAAAAAACACAACGTCATTCCTCTACCTAAATGTCATCTAATGATAAAAAAATAAGCTTTTGCAGAAAAACTTCTAAAAGCTCATAGAGTTTCTTGTAATTTGCGGTCTTCTACCAGAGAGCATATGATTAATTCTGCGGTAATGCGAAATTAAACTAATTTTAACCTTTTAGTCTGAAAGATATATTCGTGTTTCTCTCTTACATGAATTTTCTATCTAAGCGCGCAAGTGTTCCGCAAGGATCTATTGTGAGTCCAACATTGCATTGCATTTTCTGTTCTGACTTTCCAAAACTTACGGCATCAATAATAGTAAATAAGACTAATATAATATCTAATAAATACAAAATTAACTTAAAGGCAGGAACAACCCAAAGCCGTCTTTTCCTTTACTTGAAAAAGAAACCTTTGCTTTCTCCACTCATACGTGCTTTGACAAGTCATGTTCATAAAATTCCGTTTTCCGATCTCACTCAGTAAGTAGCTAAGAGTTATGCTGCATAAGAACTTCGTTCTTTGCAATTATAATCAGCATATCAAAAACAAATCAAGCATTGCCATAAAAATGCTATATCTATTAATATATGGAATAAGATTATTTTATGTAAAAACCTTTTTCAATCGATGATATAAAATGCCTGTCCAGTACAGGGTAGTTGTCCACATTAAAAATTATCCGTTAACTAATATCCTTTTTATAAATCAACTTTTTATAAACCCTAGAATGTAACCGTATTATTTATAGATTTTACTTCACTTCATATGCGTTGTGTCAAATCTAATCTTCCCTAAAAAATTTTTTACCTCTGTAATGATCTTTCGTCGTAAATATGTACGTAGATCACTCGTCTCTCTCTCTCTCTCTCTCTCTTTTTCTCTTGTATTTCATTCTGCACGGACTTGATGTTCTGCCTAAGTCATGGGAGATGTAATGCGACAGAGAGTTGAATAAAATATGTCATGCGTTCTTTTTTTTGTAATATACATTCAATGTTCAATGATATTGAAAATAACTGCTGATTATGGCGAAAACGCTACAACAAAATATTCTAAAACGTGAGAGATTGTTACCCTCAAATTGAAAAACAAAGTCTTCTCCATTTTCACTACATAAGTATTGAAACACAATTTAACAATCTAACGCCCGCAACAGGAATCAAACCCGGGATCATCTGAAAGACCATTTCGCGGACATTCTAACCGCTACCCTATAGGGTAGCCGATCAGCAAATTACTCTACTCTATAGACTTTAAAGTAAAAAAAGAAGAAGAATTGATTTCAAATTCAAAATAATCAATAAAATTGACATGTGTTGCAGTATATTTAATTGAAACAAATGTCTTTTCTAATGCAATATAGGCTTAAAATAATTTTTAACACTTCTGTTCTCTGATTTAATTTTACAATAACACACTATGGAGATAGATAGATGCAAGTAATGCATAGATTTCAACGTATGACCAAAACAGAGAATCTGTGACGCGTGCATTTTGTGCATTACAAATATATGATGAATGATGACTGTCGTGTAGCCCGTATGGGCATATCCTTCACTTCCTTGTAATGCTTGTCCTATTGAGAACCCACCAAGCGATCAGCTTTGTCTGTATGTAAATATTAATACGGTTTCGTTTCTCAAAAGGAAAAAAAAACCGACGTAGAAAGCTAAAACTTAGCGAGCTTTCTTTGCTGACATGCACGGACTAGATTTAAAGTGGCACAGTTTAAGAAGCAGCTAGAACGATTTCTCTTAAAGAATTTTTAGATAAAAGAGGCTTGCGGCTGGTAGCCTATAGCTCTTATTTATTGTATATATAGTTATTTGATGTTCATGTCTCGACTTATTTAACTTATTTAAGTAAATAAATATTGTTCTGTTATTAATATTATTGTCTGCAGATATAATAATTAGCCGATCCGATTTATATTTGCGCCGATACACTTACTATTAAATTTGAAGTAGCACATGCAAATGCAGTACATTGAAATATTGAGGTTCTTTTGTTTTTTAAATTATAGCTTATAGGTTATCAGTCCGCTAAGAACATAAGCTAAAGACATGCGTATACATTACGCTCCAGGTTTCGATCGTAATTTTCAAAAATTCAAGAGCAGATGTGAACAGAAATCGTATCCGAACTTTACGATCACTAGAAGTCATCCTTTGTTTCCTGAGCTGTGCGGCAGGTAACACCGTAATGTTTAAAATAAAGTGCCATCACATTCGGCGCATAAACCTCAAGGAAAAAAAAAGTCACTCAACAACGGTCGATTCAGCAACATGGTTCAATAATACTCTGCCAACCCGCAAAACCACACCAAACTCTCAATCTTTATGACCGGAGAGAATGTCCGCCTATTGCTCTTCGATTATTAAAATCTCAAATATGACAGTTTTCTTCGCTTATATATTCAGATGAATGAAAATAAGTAGAGACACTGCAGTTGAAAGAAATACCAAGAATTACAGCACATTTCCATGTAGAGGTGTGGTTTTCATATGAGCTCTTACATAAAGAGGAAGCCAAAACATGCAAAGATTGCCAAAGATTTTATTATTCTTTACCCATTATCGTCATAAATTACTAAGAATTAGAATTGCACGCTTTTGTCCTATAGCAACATATATGTGTCATGGAAAATGTTATATGGAATGGGGCTCAAAAAATAGACGAATTACTACAAAAGCACAGTTAGTTTTGATGTCAAATTGCTGTTACAATCCAATTTTTTTTTTTTATAGCATTATTTGCTACAAAAAGGTTTATTTCTCTCAGAGACGGTTGTATTTAATATGCCAGAATGTTAATACTTAAAGCTTTTTGCGAAACATTTATTTTTAAATAACGCGGGATACGAAGAGTGGTCATAAGAATGCTTCAATGCTAACCATTTTCGATAGAATTGTCCCTTAAGGCAAAATTGCGGACTGCAAGCTCAATACAAAAACACATGGACAGCCGTCAGGCGGACGAATGATTAGACAGGCTTAAATTGAATCAGAAAATGGGTCTCATGCGATATAAATGGTGTGTTCTTCTTGACTCGCTTTGGGTGTTGCGAAAATATACAAGAGCTTAATACAAATTGTGCCAGAAGTAGGTGTAGAGTAAAAGAAAAAAGCATTATCAACTATCATCATCGGAATTGTCGGAATTACAAAACTAAAACGATATAGGAAGGAGACAATATGCAGACGATTGGCCCAAGTCGGGCATGGCTTAGTGACAAACATGGAATTACAAGGAAGTGAAGCTGTATATACAAAATTGAGAGAATTAAAATTTTCATTGAGCACTTTAGTGTTTTGTTCTGGAATTGGATATGGGTCAAGTGCTGTGAAAATTGGTACAAAGGTACAGAAAGTTTTTTCAAACGCTTAACACATATGCATTTGCTTTCTTTTCTTTGGATCCAGATCGAGTTGTGAAGTGCATTTAGAGCAGTCTATTTAAAAAATATTTCCCATTTGATCAAAATATATATATATATATATATATATATATATATATATATGTTTTTCATTCCACTCATATTCATACTAACTGTCATCTGATACTATTCAATCTTACCTCCATTAAGAACCTTTATAGTTTTTAGATTATCTTATGTAATTGCCTTGAAAAGTGCGTATCCTGTCTTCACTTTAGCGCTGCAATAATTTCCTCGCTTCAGTTATTTGTTTTCTTTTCTCAAGTTTTCGAAGGCAACGTTCTAATCTTATACCCACATTTATGTGCAAATATAAGTATGTATGTAAGTGTTTAGCTTCATTTGCAAAATATATTACCACCGGTGACAGGAACTATTGAGATCAAAAACACAATAACAAACAAACACTTTAACATTTGCCATTAAAACCATAAATGTCATATTAGTTAAACTGTAAAAGCAAGCTGGCCTGGCTGCTCGGTTGGCATGTAACTGGTTTTGCATATTGTTGGTCAAGTTTAAATACCTTTAGACAGATTAAAAGTCACAAGGCTAACATAACAATACAGACAATACCCAGGTACTCGTAGACACAGACAATCACATACATCTAGAAAACGATTATAGCAATAATCTTATGCTTAAATAAAACTAAATCAAGCCGTAAAACTTTTCACACTTAGTCATGATAATTTATATGTGTATGTTTGTATGTATATACATATTATTGAATAAAGAAGCTTTCACTATCCCATTAGAAGTGTAAGCAGGTTTTTTGTCCTTTTGTCATAGGCACTACATAACTACCAATAATTACTCTTCAGAACCTTATAAGTACTTATCTACAATCATATAGATCACTGTAAGTAATAACAGCGTTAGATTAGCTGGCTACTATTGGCGTAAAACATTATCTCCGATATAATTAGGAGAATGAACAGACGGATCGAATAGGTAATATTAGTCATTAAATAACTTACACAGAACTCGAAACGGATTGCAAAGCTGGTACTTGATGCGAACTTGTTACACTTTCATTGGCGAAAATTGCCTCGAAATTCTAGAAGTTATGCTAAAGGAGACATATTCTAGCAATGTCGAATAACAATTATCCACCTTACTAATTGCATACAAGGGATAGTAAATCAATCAGCTGTAACCTGCGCTCATACGGTGGAAAGGATAAACGAAAATCCCAACTTAATCCACGTAATGGAAAAATTACGTTCAGCTGATGCGACAAATTTTGCATTGTGCACAGTAAAGTCAAAGTGTAAAACTTGACACATATTCGGGTATGTACTCATTAATATAATACTACGTAGGCAGGAACGTTTTCGACGAAAGCGACAATTTCTTATATTTTTATAAGTTCGAGGACATGTCATTGGCCAAGCATCAGCAGTGCGAGGTCGCTAGATCAGACTGAAGTAAACAGGAAGCATCCGTTGACTTAAAAAAAGATAGATTTTTACGTCATTAGCAAACATTACGACCTGAGAGTATTGTGCACACATAGGAAGGTCATTGGCAAATAATGCGAACAAGAAAGACCGTAGATGACTTCCCTGAGCAACAGATGTTTTTAATGGTTTAACGTGGATACACTACCTTGACGGTTTAACCCCACGGTGCCCGATGGCACACGAGTTTATTTATTTTGGTTAACCGGCGCCCTCCAGAGAGTTACACAATCCCTATTAGCTGGGGTCATAAACTACGCTGGAGAAACCAGATATGATTATTGTTTATGGCACAATAAACCCACTTTGGGAAGTGTTAAGTCCTATCAATACCTCTCATTGCTCTCTTTAGGAATGATAGAAACCACAACCACCACGATACCCCCGGAAGGGTCGTACCAACAGCAGTCAGGACACACACATTGGTTAATTGGACCCCCTGAGAACGACCAGTCAAATTACTTCTGAATCAAGCCACAACATTCTCAGAAAACCATGCGTGTTCTAGTTTATAAATCAGAAAATTGTGAGAAATCTTGTCAAACGCCCTAGAAGGATCAATATTAATTAGATCTATTTGCTTGAATTACGTTACAAGTCAGCTCTAAAGATTAGTAGACGTTGATCTAACCTTAAAAAAAAACATGGCGAAACAATAAACTTTATTGTCGTAGTAGTTCCTTTTTATATTAGAAGTGCAAACAGTTTAAGTAGCACACTTACTTTCGCGATAACTCTATAATTAACGAAAAAGTTTGTAAGACCATTTTTGTAAAAACGTATGATAGAAGTATTTTTCCATATCGGTGTGAATAAACACTTACTAAATGAATGCTAAGTATATGTGTTAGAGGTGTTTATAATAATTCAGCACAAGCCCAAAGAATATGCGATGGAAATCGATCAGATCCTGGCTAGTAGGAAACTTTCAGTGTGGAGATGAACTTTTCCCTCAGACAAAGTAATAAGTGGAAAAGTAGCAAAAAGCAAAAAGGAGTAGAATTTGTGAAGATAGTCATCAGTTAACACGGACGAAGTCAAATAGTACCGAAACTAAAGTTATTCTTCAAACCATAAGTCTTTCTTGCCAAACTAAACTTAAAACGATTATTATCATGGACTGTTCGTTAGTTATAAAAGCTAACCGTAACTATTTAAACTTCAACCGGAAAACCATTTACACAGTACAGTAAAGAAGACGCTTGCCACTTGCGGAGATAAAGTTAGAATTTTTTTGGGAAATGAGAGATCAGACCCAGCAACGGTAGCGGACAGCGCAATGGCAAAGTTTGGCCTTCATATGTGTATTAGGAAAACAATCAAAAAGAAAATCAATGAAAAATATCTACCATGGTACAAACTACTCGCATATTAATACTAATATCGTTTCACCCATATACCGAATCAACGAATTTGATCGGAAAAATCAAAATCAAACCATTTACAAAAATCCGCCTTCTAGTATTCTTAAGAACTCTAAATCTATCCAATTTGCAATTGTAGACAAAACCTTATGATTAAGCAAATACTTTTTAACTTTTCCAACGTTCGATGCATCTAACACTATAGATTTCTTGAGACCACCTGGCGAATATGATATCAATACCATAAATACTTTATTAAAACATTTCTTAAAAAAAGAAGAGCCTGTACCTATACCCCCCTTGGTTGCTGATGCTCATCGTACTTTTCTGGTCCTAGAATTTATTACTTTGGTCTATATGAATTACAATAATAATAATAACGCATTTTATTTATTTTGGTTTTTTTTTAGTTTTCATCGATAGCCACTGCTTTCGTGCAGAATATTTTTCTTTATAAATATAAATAAATAACGATACTAAAATAAGTAACGATTCAAAGGATGCCTTCTGCGAATGTAAATATTGTGCAGAGAGAATAACTGATTGTTGAAGGCAAACCATATAAGTACTTAGTTTTTGAAGCTGGCTGCATACGCGGAAATGATGCTTGAACAGACAAAAAGTCATCGATTGAGTTAACTATCTACTAAAGAGGGAACCATGTCTGGCAAACTCGGGATTGCATCGTTTTATTTATGAATTCCGCCATATATGGTCGATAATCGTTACGCTAACAATCACGTTGTCATCACTTTTGACATATTGTACCCAATTTTCATCTCAATTTCATTAACTTTCGTTGGTAGCGTTGCTTAGTGAATGTGTCATTTACCTGTAGCAATTACAAATGACTGACCCTTTAATTTGGAATGTCATGCCTCATCTACTTTATGTGATGATTATTGCCACTTAGAATATCACAACACATTCATTTTCCATCACAAAATCAATGTTCAATAGCATTATCCTTCTTACTAACCCGAAATAATAACCCTTTCTACTTGCTCTCTCTCTCTTCATCTTTAACAGATTGCTTTGGCATCGAACACTAGAAATATCTTAGAAATTGTTTATCTTTTTCCTACAGCTATTTGGCGTTGACGACTTTGCTACGCTGACACACGTTTACTAGAGTTACATCGAATTTAGTAGTTCCCCTGCTTTAGTATTAGCATCAACTGTTTAATAAACCTATAAACAAGATACGTCGATCGTCGATCGCAAATGTCAACGACTATAAAACGACATTAACGCGTTAGCGCAACAGACGCAGATTAAAATATATTTAATAACCAAACAAAAAACAAAAACATTTGATAATCTATGAACATAATGTATGTATGAATGTATCCTAAAATCAAATCTAATGAGAAATTAGAATGAAAATCACAACATATATAGAACGATCTTTTCACCTTAAGATATCGCCCTAGAAATATACTCTACCCATATAAAAGCTCCAAACGAAAATAATCGCAATGATTTCACTAAAAAAATTTATAAAATTAAAACTATTATAGTCCAGCAAAATTCGCAATAAAATACTTTACACCATTGCGCCTTGGACAATTGTACTCTTATTATCACCATTACATAGCAAAAGTTTTATCTTACTCCCACGCATAGGATAATTTTTTTTGCCTTCTCATCATAGGATATTAGAAATTAAACCTTTTTACTTTTACTCTTTGGCTTACTTTTTTCCACGAAGCAGGTTAAAAAACTAAATCCCATACAATTAAAATTTTACAGATTATTCCTTTAGAATGCTAAATTCTGTTTCTCGTTTTCATAAAAAGGGGCTATCAAAACTGGGCGTTATATGGAGAGTAATCGTAAAAGTGATCTGATTCAATCCCTGTTCAGTAGCATTCGTCTTTAGACCAAGACATAGCAATACATACTGAAAACGAGCGAGCAATGAGCAGGCGGATAGAGATGCGGGGTCTAGCTCAATCCTTTTTGAGCGCTACGTAGATGTGTTAATCTATCTTTATCGTAAGTGCTGTATGGTATGAAAACATCTGTAGAATTTCACTTTTAAAATTGCGTATACATGCACGCAGGCATCCTTGTGCTTGTGTCCTACTTGTAATCATTTTGATTTTCATTTTGCATATATGTCCTGTGAAAATTTGAGAAATTATTGTTATTAAACGTGGCACAATACCACGATTTAATCGTTTCCCAGAAGGTCAGCTTAAGTTGCTTGTGAGCTTCCTTGGCTTTCTTCACATTTTTAATGTCCCATAATTATTATAAATGTCGAAATCCTTTCTCTTTTCTCTTATTTCTTCTTTCTTTCCTTTCATTTTTTTTTTTTCTTCGTTCTGTTTTGTTTCTTTTGCTTTTGTCCTCCCAACTAATTTTAAGGAATGCTAAAATGATTATAATCGATTTAAGCTGAAACCTGTACTAAACAGAGGTTGACTGTGTCACTTTTGTATATTGTAAACGACCGTAAAAGTTTTCTATTGATGTTTAATGAGACTGTAATGAAAGTGAATGGAAAAAAAATTCTTTCACATATAAGTTGTAGCAAAATTTTCTGCTGGTTTTAGAGGACGAATACGTAAAAAACTCTTTGATAGGCTGCTCAGACTTTAAATATAAAATTAAATTAAATCGTTTCATACTACAAGCGTTTGCAAGATGTAAGGACAAAATGCTGAGATACTTTTAAATCATGACAAAACAAGTGAAAACAATGTAATCGGGCTAGGCCGACTATTACACACCTTATAACGCAATTTTTATATTTGCCACAGAATAGAAAAATTACACCTTTTCATACCCTACAACAGTTATGGTACAAGGTATATTAAGTTCGTGCGAACTTATGCAACATGCAGGAGCGCTTTCGATAGGCGCATTTTTTATTACACCGATCGATTCAGAATCATTTTGGGTCGAAAAAGTGAACTAATTGAAACCATTTTCAATAGCGTTCATCCTTGGGTCAAAGCGACCTGTCACTTGAACACAAATTCATTCGACGGACATCAGATGGACAGACAAGCATAAATCGATTCAGAAAATGATTCTGAAATGACGAAAATAAATTGCATTTCTGTATAATAGTATTTCGACAATTTATATTAGTATGGAAAATTTGGTTCGCTGGTACAATTTTTTGAAACAGCTGCCGTATAACCGTTACTACGAAAACTGAATATTTATATGATAAATAAGTATAATTTTCAATTATTTCATTGTAAAAATTAATTCATAAAAGTTGAGTTTATATACAAATCAATCTTACCGACTTTGGACTAGGCATGTATATTTAATGAATATAATCGAATCTAAGGCTTCTCAAGAAACATATACCCTTTAACGCGAGAAAGGCTTAATTGTTAATGCCTTATGATGATAAATTTTTATATGATACCAATTTGAACCACATGATATAACGTCTCCATATAAGATTCCTCACGAGTAGTAAGCCCTTCAGAAAGATTTTATAATAAAACTTCGTCCATAGTAACAAATTTCCCTGTAAAAATAATGAGTACCAAAACAAGTAAATAACCGCTGTGTTCTTACTTGTTTTAGAAACTAAGTGATTGTGAAATATTACGATAGATAGGATAAGGCCATTTTTTGAATTTCTTCCCATAACGGCATTTTTAGTAATTTAATCAGCCGATAGCCCTAGATGCTAGTGCTTTAAGACTTCAGTCTTAGAATTTATTCTCTGGCTAAATTTATAATAATAATAGTAATTTAATATTGTATAATATCTTATATCACAATATTAAAATATATTATTACAAATTTATAATACACTCAAACCTGTTTTTGTGCGGTCTTTTTTTATGCGCTTTTTTTTGTGCGATTCTTTTTGTGCAATTCTTTTTTTGTGCGGTATATGAATATCGACACATTGAATTTCGCCGAGAGGTTAGGTCAACCTGAACTGTGTTGGCATCACTTTTTTTGCTATCAGTGTGTATGTACACATTGCAACAGCCATTTTGATACCTATTGCATCAGCCTATTTCATTAGGCATGCTCAATGTTCTTATGCATATATTGCATCAGCCAATTTCAATATGTACATACTGCGCCATCTAATAACTTTAGTTAATTGCTGACGTTTTAACCATTAAGACAGGATTAATTTTATAGTGAGATTAAAGGTAAATTAATTGTTTGGAAAGCACTTTCTTGCTATTTCGTGAAGCTTTGACATATTTTCTAAGTGAGACTTTTTTTATGCGGTCCCTCTCTACCGCATAAAAAAAATTTTCTTTAATATGCTGTGAAAAATTATTTCTTATAGCTATTTATGAAGTTTTTGAATATTTTTTTTTGTGCGGTTTTTTTTCTGCGGTCCCTATCTACCGCACAAAAACAGGTTTGACTGTAATATGAAAATGATTCGGGAATAAAAGTTTCATATTGAAACTGAGATTTCATACAGAGATTTTAGTGAATTCGCACTATATTGGTTTGTCTTTCGAAAAGTTCTCATAAAAAGTAATGCCTTGACATAAGCCGCTTATTTTGAAAGTCGAACAAGTCGGTTTAAGTTTATCTGTAGGATTCTAAGCGTACAGAAACTTTTAGCATAAATTTTCCGGCAACTGGTTTTGAGATTTATTAAATTTAAAATCAAAAAGTTCCAACGACACACTGCCGCAATTACTCCTTCTTTAATCGTGTTGTTCTTCCCTTGGAACAAACTATTTAGAGCGGCCTTTTTGATCCTTCCAGGTTTTTCGAATTCTCCATCGTATGTAGGTAGAAAAAGCGTACTCCCCTCTTTTCTCCCTTCCTCACTTATAATTCCTCCGGTGTCCCACTTTGACTTCATGGAAAGCAGATGTTCACTTAGCAGCTATTCAAATATAAGATCAGAACATAATTTATATATCGCACGTTCACAACTGCTAAACTTATATCAATTAAATAATGTTCATGATATAAAGAATCGGTGATCCACCATTTTCCCAATACTAAGAAGGAAATTTAATTTATTCTCATATTCTCAATGCCTTACTACCAATAAACCGAGTTAATGTAATGCAGTTTTTAATGTAAACCGCCGGTTAATATACACGGTGGTCAACGTTTTAAATAAATATTTCAATATTTAATGTAGTGATGCATAAAAATCCCAAAAATAAGATCTACTTAAAAATTCAATTATATAGCATGCGTACACATGCATGGACGTGCCGTAAGCATGCACATTTATTTTCAATTTAATGTGAATCTTGAGCTCCCTAAGCTTTAAAATTAATGCTCTCTAATGCCCATCATTAATCGAGATGCTAGTAGTAAGCCAACCAAAAATTTAATATCATTGAAAAGCCTAAATATTAGGTAGTCTAAAAAATCTTAAGTCATTTAACAAAAATAGCTTTGCAAGAACAACGACAAGGAGCACACGTCAAAACTGGAAGAAGTAGAACTAGAAGAACCTATAAAGTGTATAAAATGCTGATCAGTTGGGCCGTTTAAATCGAGTCTATTCATTTTCATCCATCCATCCGTCTGAAAGTTGGTTGAAAGGAAAACAATAAACAAGTCGAGGCACAAAATTGAAACTTAACACAATATTATCTTATTTGACGTCCTAGATCGTCAAAACCAAGTCGAAAACCAAGTCTCACAGTCCATGATAAACGACGACATATTAAATTCTGAAAAGTAAAATGATATTGATCAGCCAAGTGAAACGTCTCCGCTTAATAACAATATATTTCATAATATTTGTAGTGGAGGAAAAAAGCTTCGTGAGAACCTGATTATTTGCTTTGTAATCGTATTAGGCCTGAAAACAGATAGTTAGTTAAATTTAATATATCTAACGCCCTTAGATGTGGCAGTTAGTTGGTTGGTTGGTTGATATAAAAATATGACGCTTCGGCAAAAGCATTCATATAACGAACATATTAAAATTAACAATAACAATAGCGCTATGATAATTAGTGATAATAATAATTATAAACATGATAAGCATGATAAGATTGATACTGATGACTGACGTAATTATGATGAGAATGCGGATGCTTAAAGTTCATTAACGATTGCACGTCGTATATCGGCGGAGAGAGAAACATATGAAAACAAAACATTTAAATGTAATAAATTAAGAACAGAAAACGACCGCAAAATGTTGGTTTACATGTTTTCAAGGTAAAAAAAAAATAAATAAATAAATAAATAAATAAATAAAGATAAAATGAAATCGAAGAAAGCAACAAAAAAAATATGAAACGAAATAAAATAAAGCTACACAAAAAAGATAAAATGAAATAAAATCAAGCTACAACAACGAGCACTAACTGACCGCCAAGCTTCAATTCATCAGTTGAAAAGTTATTATGATTAAGCCGTTAAAAAGTAAGCAAGAGGGAGCAAAAAAAAAGAGGAAAATAAAAAAAAAAAAAAAAATATTGGGGAAAAGGTGGTTTAAAACATTTATATCAGACAAACGGGCACACACTTATCGCAAACAAACCTGGCATTATTACTAGCAAATAATACACTCAATCGAAACCAAATATAAATACAATGCATTAACAGGAATTAAATGAGCAGCACAACAATATTATTGGAAAAAAGAAAAAAAAGGAAAAAAAAAAGAACAGCAAATATTTTAACAATTGATTAACAACAATTATTTGATTGTTAAGCAGAGTCAAACATTGCCATTCGTACACGTGCTTGTAGGCATATACGGATGCAGTCTATATGCATTTTATAAAGTAGCGAGGCTTTCTCTGATTTTTTTTCCATTCTTCGCTTATTTATTATTTTAATCCTCAGGTTAAATGTTAACTACTCAACTGCTCTTTCTGGCTAACAATGTTGTAGCTGTTGCTATTGTTGTTTTTCTCTTCTTTCCTTTTTTTTTTTTTTTGTTCATTGTATGGCTACATTAAACATTTAAATTATTACTTTTACATATTTGCCAATTATTCACACACTTTATATAAATAAATGCTATACATATGCACACAAATATGCTTAAACATCCGAACAAGCTGCAACTGTAACGAAACATTTACAACGGCGTGCAATCGCGTAAGAACAATTTGTTTTTTTTTTTTTTTTTTGATGCGGTGCAAAATACCGCACATAACATTCATAAAGGTGTGAGTAACACAATAATTTGCTATATGTTGCATAGATACACACACATTCTACTGTTTATGTATATTTATCAATACAATGACAATAACAGTAATAACAAAAACGACGGATGTGGTAGCGCCATAACAATGTTCTCAATTAATAACACAAGCAAATGGACCAAAACGTAACAAAGACAAAAAAAAGAAAAAATTTATAACCGAATTTACAGGGATTTCATTAACACTTGCAACACGCATCCAAACGCATCTCACTACAATGCATATTCAAAATGTGCTTATTAACAATAATAGCTCAAATAAAAAATTCGTGGCATTACAAACTTCCTTTTGTGAGATCATAGAAAATACTAATCGATAACTCAGATATAATTCGTATATCATTGGTTGGTCATAACGAATTTTCGTACATTTCTTTCGTTCTTAATGGTCCCTTTGATATGGATATTAAATAAAAAGGCTTGGAGCGTAAAACGCTAATAGTGATAGTACAAACTTAAAAAGTAATTGATATTATTGAAAAGAAAATTTTCTTAAATAATTTTCTCCTTAAATCAATTTTAAAGATGAAAAGTAGGTTTTACCAAAATAATTGTTATATGATTGCACATAAACGTTTGATACGTTGTCAAATACATGTGAATGGGACAAACATGATCTTCCACTTTTCAGCTCATTTTAATGGGAGCTTGTTTCTATGTAATATAGAGCTTCTAGGATTTTCGGCCGAAAAACTGAATCAAGTGATTTGCAGAGGTAGTTAGATTTTATTGGCGAATTCAGAGAGCAGAGGGTGAAATAAGTAGGTGTCGAACTCCGCAAAGATGCTTCAAAACTTCCTATGCAAACATTCACAATTCAAGACGAGGCAATAAAAAATGTGTATGGTCTGACATCGTCGCTGTCATTTCTATTGATCAAGTCTGGACGCTTGATGGGTATTATGCTTTTCGATCGCATTAACAGCTGACAGCAGAGAGTGGTATGACTTGCCTTCAGTCCACGATGCATGATTCCTCTCCAATCTCAGCAAGCACAAAGTATCAAACACAAAGTAGGTCCATTACAAATTTTCACGCCATTTGACCATCACGGATCGCATAATATCGTACATGACTTACTTTCCATCGTCTATTATTAATCTCTTCAAATGCGACTCCACTAACCTCTTCTCCGTTAATTCATGTGGTACCAAAACATCCATTTTTTTTGTGTCCACTTCTAAGCAAATAATTCAAACTTGCTTTTGGTCAGTCTCCCTCTCGGTTTTTTGAAGGATATCAATGACTCGTTGATCGAAGAGTGTATCCCGTTTTCGACATTGAAATTTTTGGGGCCAAGGGAATTTTGGCAAGTGTTATTGGCTTGATCGAAGCAAGTTTGTAAAATATAGGGAGCTGCTAAGAAATTTGTCTTATTTTTAAAGCGGACTTATTTTCGACCAAATTAGGAAATGTCACAATGACACCTTCCTTGAGCGCTATAGCTTCACTTGATAGGATCAGTGTTGGCAAAACCCTCTATTAAGTAAAACGACACGAACTTTTTCTTTGGCGTAATATAAATATAAAATAGACTACAAATGATTTATGTCTTCATATCAATAAACTAAAGTTATATAATATATTTAGGTGAAGGTTGACGTGTCAAATTACTTTAGGTGAATGCTCTATACCTGCTACGAGTATGAGCAGGTTTTTGATCCAATTTGTATTCGCCTGCTTAAGGCGTAAAAATCCCAATGGAGAGCTAGACTTTAACATAAACATAACATAAACATCCCAAGCTTATGTTCTTAGATAAAGTTTACAAGCTCGCCCGGACTATTGAAACACTTAAATAAACTCAATACTTCAGAACGATAAAGCTGCCGATATCAGTTCAAACCTTAATGTAAATTTAATTGTGCAAATATATAATATATCTGATCAGATTATATTTGTAATTACTTAAGAACAAAACCAACGATATTTTTTTCTTTGCTTCCACGATTGGTTTTAGTATTCAAAATTATGACTCGAATATCAATTAACTACATAAGAGAATAGAATAGAAGAGAATATAAACTTGTTTGGAACGTATATTTGCGGGCGAAATTCCAATCAAAACCTTCTTTAGTTCAAAATTCTTTAGATTTCAGCTTCACGTTTCTGTGTGGGTTTTTTTTTTTTTTTTTTTTCTTTGGAGAACAAAAATGCTATTAAAATCCATTACGTAATATTGATTCCTTTCCTTTGTCCACACTCTTACGCTGATCACCTGCAGAGCACACACGTTACAAATGCCATGAGAGGCATTAACAAAAATGTAATCCATGAATATAACCGAGCATGTATTTTTTCATCGCCACATGGACAACATAACATTTACTGAATATTTTCAACGCACCGAAGTAGGCATCGGAGACTCTCTACTTTTTATATACTTTTAGGCACGCACAAGCTTATGCGGGACAGCGGAGTTTATTTAGCATCTGATTATCTTTCATGCGTGCGTCTATCTGTAACAGGATATTAAACACCACTGAGGTGTGGGCTCGGAACTTACTTGCAATGCATATTATTTTTCAATTATATAAAACGGACATTTTCTTTTTTTTCTATATTGCTGGTATAATATGAGAACAGATATATTAGGATTTATTGTGTTTGTTTATTATAACAGATACTTCTTCCCACTAAATATACCGCAGCACGTGTCAGTTTTAATTATTATTTCGAATTTGCTTAAGTACAGTTGACTTCCGTATGATTTAGTGGTTAGGACCTTGGGAATATATTCTGAAGCGACAGGTTCAATCAATCTGGTAAACTTTACTTTAATGCTGATATTGTTTACATAAAATTATATCAAAATTTGTTGAAGAGGTCGCACATGCCTTCGACGCGGTTGTGTTCACGTTGTACTGACGATTTCTTACCAAACTTTTTCGCTTTTGCATGGTTTTCCAATCGCATGAAGCTAGCAAGTAACGAATTTTTTTGTTTTCTGGATATAAAAAAATTTGCAAATGATTTCGGCAGCCGCATTTTTTTCTCTCTGGCTATTCCGTGGCTGTGTTTTGAGAGCATGATTACGTTCTCAAAGTATCATCAAGTTATACTATATATGTGTAAATATATTGATAAAACAGGCCCGTTTTTATATAAAAATACCAAAGTCTTTAGTTGAAGTTTGCTTGGCCAACAACCTGATAAAGCAGGACAGTTTTTATATGAAAACATCAAAGAGTTTATTCGAGGAAGGTTTTGTATCGAATGAAAATATTTTTTTTATTCTGATTGATAGTGTACTTAAAAACTATATGGTTTGACTTTGTGTTCGGAGACAAAGTACAACATGTATAACAAAGTGTACGTTTATCTATACACGTATATACGAAAATGGATGTGCGCTGCATACATGAAAAAAAGCCGCGAAGACGGCGTTCACAAGGTCCAAAAACTCGACAATAAGGAAACGTAGTAGGGAATGAATCTGTGCATTGAGAGACACACAATCGCGTGCTAGTCGAATAGAAAGGCAACGTACACGAAAAAAATGGATCAAAAAGATTAAGAACCATACAGTTGAGTGGATATGAAATTGATAATTTTCGTTTAAAAACGATCGGCAGGACGAGCAAATGCAGCTGATGAACAGAGAAATTTGATTTTGATTGAGCCCAAAGCGGGAGAACTACACCTTCAGCTTTAAATTTACCCTTAACTACATAAAATATTTAACCACTTAGTTGCAATATTAAGAAAAATCCTGATCTATGCAAAGCACTCCATGCATGAAAACCAATTATTTGCGATGTATAAGAAATCAGTCACAAGCAGTAATTCGGACATTTGAAAATTTGCGAGGAAAAAATCATATTTTTGGTGGTGCGTTGATTTCATTATCTGGAGATTTCGAGCAAATTTTTGTAGCAAAAGCATTTTCTCACAGTTAACATTTTGTCAACATAAGCATATCATTAAACCTATGGTACTATATGACAGATTTGTAGCATGGGTTTAACGTGGATTCCTGCCATGATGGCTTAACCCCACGGTGGCGCAAGCCACTTTAAGCGTAATATACGCCCCCTGGTGAGTTAAACAATCCCCACAGAGTAGGGGCCTAAGCAGCACCAGAGTTCAGAACAGTTTATTGGGTATGGTTCAATAAACCCATCCTGGTCAGTGTTGAGGCCTATCCGCAGCTCGATTTGCTCCACTTTGGCATGGAACGGGTGAAAACCACAACCACCACGAAGGGCCTCCCCAAGCAGTCAGGGCTCACAAATTGATCAACTTTATGCGTTCAAAAAGGGAAAGAAAAATGCGCTTGCTTCCACCATAAGGTTTCTGCAAGCGCAGGTTGATCAATTACCACCATTACCCGCAGGCATCCGTGGACATATAATTTAAAAAGTGTAAAGTAGGCAAAACGGATAGAAAAGCCTACCGTCAAATCCCTTTTATATCATCCATAATTCATGCAGAAAATTATCAATATTATGTAGAGTAGGGATTTAGTATAATAGGCCAAAGATAAGCTCTACGTCAAATTCCTTTTTATATCATTATTAGTAAAATAGGTCGAAGGGTAAGCCTTCCGCCAAATACCTTTTACATCATTATTGGAAAATCGTATTTAGTTTTAGTTACGACTTTTTAAAATTTCAATCCCATTATATACCCGCAGGCATACGTGGCTATTGTGAGCGGGTCCCTGACCCCCGTGGCTCACAGTTTAGACTATAAAGCAGCCTTAGGCATACTTTACGCAGGTGAAAACAGGCCACTCTTGCCTTTGGATTAGCCATGCCATCCCGGTAAGCCAACCCCAGAACTACCCTTCATCGAGATATATAAGTCTCGGGCATTGCACTGACATGGCAGGGGCGATCTACCATGCACTCACTAAATTACTATCTCTACGCACTTTTAACCAGTTACCAGCTGGTTACAATTTCCTAGGTAGTAATGAGCTTCTTGAGTAAAGAGCTCATCTTCCAAAGGTCCAAAGCAAACTGAAGCAGGAAGATTGATAATTGAACAATCACCTCGAAATTGAAATGAGGAAACGCGAGACAACTTGCAGAATTGGATGCATACGATACACACATTTACAAACATAAACAGATTTTAATAAAGTTAAAATTAAACAAACAAAAATACGCACAATATAGTTAGTTATTCATATAAGGGCTTTTCAAAATAAAACTTTATAAGGGAACCGCTGAAAAAAGTGGTTTGGTCCAAATCATTTTCAAGAACATTCGTCCTTAGAGCAAAACACGTCTGTGTACCGAATATCATCGAAACAACTCAAAAACTACTAAACGGACTATATTGGCATACAAAAAACAAAGCGGACGGACAGCCAGACGAGATTAAATGGATTTAGAATATAATTTTAAATCGATCGGCATAATAAAATCTAGGTCTATCTCAGGACCTTCTGAATATTGCACACATCCGTACCACAAAGATTATATGGTATAAAATCTAACGGTTTGATGGTCAGTATTGTAATATCCAATATTTAGCAATATTGTACGGATCTGTAACCACATCAAACAAACGATAATCATCATTGGCCATTTGCAGACAAAGCGTATGAAAGGACTTATCACGCACGCTATTGTTTGTGCAGCCTTGCGATAACCTGATAGGCAAATTATGCCGAGTCAGAAAATATATTGCTAAGAAGGTCCTTTGCATTGATTCAATCGCATCGCAGTATGGCATCTGTAGCTAGATTCCCAAATAAACAAAGCGTATTTTAAAGCCGTCTTAATTAAAGCCGTAATCAGTCATCTAGTTAAATAAATATCGTCAAATTTCTTACTCCACTCACTGCTCATGAGTCTGGAAAGTGATTGGATTGTGTTCACAATTCCTTCCATATGGGAATTGAAGACAATCGCCAAATCTCCAAAAATAGAAATATTATTAAGCATGTAATCACTTATGTAATATGCAGCGGATAACATGTCACGCTACCAAATGGACAACTTTTTACGATTGTGAATGTAGTCGATACAATTCCGCCATATCTCTGCTAAAAACTATTATTATCATCATAGAACCTTTTATTATACTGATCGATTCAGAATCACTTTCTAATTCGACCCAAGTCTGCCTGTTCGTCTCCCAGAATGAAGCTTAATAGGGTGAAAATCGACTCGAATTTTCAATATTTCGTGATGGAAATTGACTCATTATAGTAAATTGGCAAATAAGAATTTTCATGAAACGTAAACCCTTATATGTCAAAATAGCCGAATTGCTAATTTTTTTTCGTTGAAATATTGTTGACAACACATGGGAATATTTCTTGGCTCCGCTCCATATAAGCTGTCCTATGAGTAGTAAGCTCTTCGGAAAAAGGCTTAAGTTTTGATACCTTATGATGAAAATTAATTCATAGTAGGATTTAAGATCAACAATTAACGTAGGTAGATAGATAATTTGGATATAGATCTATTTTTTTGGAACGCAACGTATGTAGGCGCTATCACGAAACACAAACTCTTAACCTTCCAATATGCGAGCTTTCATGAAAATTATGGATTTGCATGAAACTAATTTTGGTGTTTTGTTACTAAAACCAACGAATAGCTGCACTCGGCGAAGTAGTGTATGGCATGTAACCGCATGTAATGGCCGGCGCAGTCCCACCATAATGATTTTACTTATTTCGAATATAAATTCGCTAATAGATGTTTTAGGCAAAATCTTGTAATCGATTTTATGGTAAACAAGCGAGCACGATAATAATGGCAATTTTGTGCGGCCTCCTGCTCTTGTTTGAAAAGCAAGGGACTAATATAACAACCATGTCGAATAAGCCTCAAATATTAAAAGAATTTCTCGAAACAAATTAAAAATCTTGTTTATTGAAGATGACTGTTTCGTTATTTAAATGAGGATACAGATCTTTTTTCTTGTAAATTGGATATTATTCAATTTCAAACTTCAAGCGTAAATTGGTGTTTATCTCTGCAGTGAAGATAGTACACACCTTACTTTAATGTGATGTCCAAGTTATGAATAAATAACAATAATTCGTAAACTTAGGTACACTTTCGTTATATCCTCACTAAATGTGTTGAATAAAATAGTATAGTGGATGTTGAAAGTGTAAATAAAGTAAATAATTTATAGTTTATAGAAATAATAGTAGAATAAATGTAAATATCCTAAAATTTTCGAAAGCGTATTTAAACATTTTTTTCTGTTAAAAAGCTTTAATTCAGACACACGCAGACGCATAAGCTGATATGAACTAGTGCATGCATGTTTGTATAAGTAGTGTATAAGTTTATCGCATGCTCGATACTATCAACGTATTATAACATATATGTAGAATATCGTAGTAATCTGCAAGTTTAATTTCGCGCTTGTCTATGCAATAAATGTGCAAAGTGTTTAATTAGGCAAATATAATATTTATAAACTGCGGAAAATGTTTGGAAAGTTTATTGTACCCACAAAAATAATTATTATACATACTCTTGTGTGCATTATTAATATATTTGGTCGAAACAAATCAACGCAAGCGTTAGTGTTATATTTTTATATACTTCATCAACATCGATGGACGTATGCTATAGATGGCTATACTAGATACATTCTTTCGTTATGTAACACGCAGAAATACTCCGCAGGAGACTATATATATCTGCGTCCATACATTTCTCTGTCCATCTGGTGCCGGTGGACGCTCTCTTGTTGAAACGTTCAAGATTGTTATCAAGGTTTGCTTACAAGTTGTTGATTGTGATTGCTCTACGATCTACATATTCACATCTATCATGGTCATCTTAAAAGCAATTGCAAAAATGGTTTCGCTTCTCAAAAATAGCCTCAATTAAGAAGTTAACTTTTTTCACATATTATACCTAGGAATGGAATGGATAGTAAATGATTGTGTACAACATTAAAAGTAGTCATCAAAAAAACTATAAATTAAACCATTGGCGGTCTTATGTTGCGACAATTGCCTTAGCAAACTGTGTGAGGTCAGTACATTAAGATGACTATAATTGGTAAAAAAAACTTCCAGATTTTCAGACTTTTACTTGAAAGAGATAAGTATCCAAAATTCGACTCAAGATGAGTATAACTTTCGTAACTTGTTTAACGAAATTATCATTGCGGTAAAACACTGAAAATTTAAATAAAATTTATGTCCAAAAAATATGAACTTTAATTAGATTACGAAGTGTTTTTTTTTTTTTTTTTTTCACTCTCGTTATAAAGAGTACTAAAAAAAAATTTTTAAACTAATATTAGGTGTTTGGAAAAATTTTGATCACTTTCTTACTTGAAAAAGTTATTTGTTATGGAAAATTGATTGATACAACATGAATTAATCAAAATGGCGATATCATGTCGAAAGAAGTTATATTCATTTGGCAGTGATCTACCCTCCGATTCATTTACACACTTCTTCAAGCTTGCGGACCCTCGTGCCATCCAGGCTTTGGTGAGTGTGGTAGAACTTCCCATTCGAGGCGCAACAGTATATATTGGGCAACTTTTGTCACAAGTGGCCAAAAACTGACATTTTCAGTTAATTCGTGTCGCCATTTTTTAAACCGCTGAACACAAAATCAACAATTGGAATATGATGGAGCAGCATCACCATGAGCTTCTGAATATGTTTGGTTGGCTGCGGCAACAGATTTCTTCAAATAAACAATAAAAGTAATGACTTTAGAAGAAGAAGAATTTTGAGCGCTAGACGATTAGCGTCCGCATACGTCGAATAAATCAATAATATTCAATGGAAAATAGTTATTTTATGTAGACGAAGGTCAAAACGACGAAGGAACTCAACCATTATGTACACTGGTGTTTCTCATATCCAGATTTTTACCTGATCAAAATTCTTGCAAACACCTAATGTAGTAACGACTAACACAACTTTAATATTTATGTTCCTGCATATATGTTTTACATCAACTAATCATAAGATAATTGCAGCATATTTTAAGGAACCTAAACATTTAATACGAACGACTTTGTAAATTTATTTATAAATTAAAAATACATCGCAATTGATAATATGAATTAGTCAATAAGTTAAGTCATCGCTGCAAAATTCATCCACATAATAATGACCAAATTTCGCAAGATTCCCTATCCTAATCTATTTTGAAAGAGGTTTAAATACTATTGTCCGGTAACACCGATCGTTAAGTGCCCTAGTGTTCTTCAGTCATATTCATGTTATAATACCAAATGTAACGAATTATTTCCATATGAAGCTCCATGGGGACTGGGCCCAAAACGTTAACTCACGAGACCGTAATATAACAAAATTAATTTTCATAAAAGAGCTCCGACTAATAGATCCATGTGGTCTGAAATTAGCAAAGTATAATTTTTATTACTAGTTTATTGCATGTATTTTGATCAATTTTTTCACTTAAAGAAGACATTCATTCAGTTAGACAATTTGCTCAATTTATATTAATGAAAATATTTCCAATCATTTTCTACAACTTTTTCTTATCTTTCGGACAAACGTGACGATAACGTGTCGAAAGAACGCTATTGGTTTGATAGCGATCCAATTATCAACCCGTTTTCGCCCTTCTTCAACATAACAATAATTAGGTTGCTTCCATTATCCTTACCGTCATTCGAGAAACGTGGATTTATTCTTGGTGTTTCCTTCCCAATTAAGAGAAGCTTTAATGGCCCTAATCGCTTACGGATCCGCTTTATTTTCATTAAGCTTAGTCAATCAATGCAGTTATAATTATGAGCTGTTTAGGAGTTGTTTGCAGAAACCTTAATGACATCTATTTTTTAATCTCAATATAAGGCTTTTTAAATTCTACCAAAAAAAATTAAAAAAAAACTATTTTTAATACGCGCGATTTGCATATGTCGTATTTAAATTAACTTGCAATCTTAACATCTCGTTATGATTGGAAGATGAACAGGTGTTTTTTATTGTTATCGGTCGCCAAGATTTTCCGTGCTTGCCATGGCTTAGGAGTTCACTTGCAACGTGATTCTGCACTGGTTGTGGGTGCGCCTCTGCGCTAGTTGCGTACATGGTTTGTTTCTTTTTTCTTTCCTATTTATTTATACATAAATAATTATTTAATTTTTCTTTTTTCTTTACTTCTTCTTATATACTTTATACTACTTTTTAATAATAATTAATATAAGATTTACTTCGAAAATTCGGCTGTTAATTAATTTTAGCTGAGTTTCACGTGTAAATATATAAATATCGAAATCGTGTGCCTACCGAGCCATGCTGCATCGGCCAGAACAAGCAGCACTTGAAAAGCCGCTATGCGTGTTGAGCGGTCTAGGTGCGGCAGAACTTTCTATTTGAGCTGCAACAATGCATCCAGAACAATTGGTGCAATACACATTAATCAAAATATTTTCCTTCATTTTCTACAAGTTTTTTCCATCTTTCGAGGAACATGGCGATACCGCGTCGAAAGAACGATATCAGTTTGGCAGCGATTCAATTATCTACCCATTTTCAAACTACTACTACAAGCCAACCAACTCTGGCTGCATCCATCCGAATACGGGGCATTCAGAAGACGTCTTCTGATTCTAGCTGCAAACAATGCATCCTTGACAACTCTTGCGATGTGTGGCCGAGTATTGTCATGCAAGAGGCTGACTTTAAGTCTGTTAACCGCGATTGCTGGTCTTTTTTGCGACAATACATCGTTCAATTTGTTCAATTGACGTCGATAGACATCTGCACTAACAGTTTGATTTGGTTTAGTCAGCACGTAATACACTGTACCTTCCTAATTACACCATATGCCAAGCAAAACTTTATGATCATGAATATTCTACTTCGGTGTCGATGTGGATCGCACTCCTGAACTAGTCCATACTTTTTTCGCTCATAGTAGGTCCACTTTTCATCACCAGTCGCAATACGCTACAGAAAGCTGGCAGGCAATGAAGTCGCGATGCTAGAAGAGTTCGAAATCTTTGCCATCGCATGATAACGTCTAGAAACAGTTGATTTATCAACTGGCAAACTGGTATTTTGTGCAGATTGATGTGAATTTAACCCTTGTGTTTTTCGCATTACTTTATCATTTTTATCATCAGGATGTCAATGATTAAAATACATGCAAGCACCTGTTATAAAAAATCACTAATAAACAGAAGATTTTAAGATGGACTTGCCATTTACTGAACCGACCGATTTAGAGACAATTTCTCAATATTGTTTATCCGATGTCTCTCCATTTATTGTATATAAAATCTTGGATGGATAGAATGGATAAACCAACACAAGTTGATTCAGAAAACTGGCCTGAGTAGACCGATATAATAAAAAATGGCTCATCATTCTGAATTTTCCGTAAATTAGCTCAAATCTAATACATATATGCTATACCATAAGTGGCATGGGGTTTAAGTGTGTTACAACTTAATCTAATCACTTATGGGATCTTCGATGCGTATTTTCACGCGTTAAAATCATTTGACAAATATATATGTAGTTTTTCGTAGGCAGAAAGCAAAAAGCAGAGCATTCCGAGTATTCCGTGTATGTTCCCTAAATACTTTTATGTTCCTTCTGAGATTACAAGATTCCGCTTAATTTAAAAATTTCGAAAAATACGAATTATTTTCAATGTTTATCGCCATGTTCAGCAGTAAATATTTCATTTGTAACGTACTGTTCGGATAGAAATCTAGAAGGAAAAAAATTTATATACAATTTTTTGTTTTTTTTATATTCACAACTCTCAGAAAAGGGAGCTTCAGAGACTTTACAAAGTAAAATTCTGAATCGATCTAGGTACGCCTGCGTGTCTGTGTAGTATAATTAATGTTCGCACATCAAATTTGGCAGATGCGTTGAACGCATTGTACGGAATATGGTATTGAAAATAAGCCAAATTGATGAAAGGACGCGTGCGCAGTGAAGCAAAATATGGAAACAACTCTCTTTTCCTCATTGCTTGTACTTTATAATGGATAGATTTATAACTATTTTATGGAGAACTATACTATTCGTGTATAAAAATGAACAAATGCGACCACGCCTACTTAAAGTTACAAATGAACAAATATTTTTTACTTTTTTACAGTTTTTTGCTCACTACTCGTAAGTTAAACAAGGCAGAATGCTGAAAGATAGCGATGTAACGGAAACCGTAGTGGCTGGTGGGTATTAAAGATTGACCTTTTTTCTCGTTCCTCGTGAACTACACGAATAATGGAAAAGGCCGCATATGGATGATCTGATAGCACTTGCATAAAAATGGGTAATGTCGACCATGATCACTCAATATTATAGGGGATCGAAATTTCACTTTCTCTAGGTTATTTTGACTCAGCCACAGGCTAAAGTAATTTTCTATCGTTTTTACGCAACATCCTTGGTTTCCATCCTGTTGTTCACTGAAATGAGTAAACAAGCAAGCGAAACATGACGGTGCCGCTTACAAATATCACGTAAATAGAAGCATAAGAGAAACCTATGAACTTCAACGTAATTTCGCTAAAAGTATGAAATTTGAACGATATCATTTTATAAATTTTGCCTGAGGAAATTCAAATTGTTTGCTTGAGCTCTTAGCTGTAATCAAGGCGTTGCCCCAATGCCCCAAATGCCATATAATGAAAAACCAAAATTAATTTATTCATTTTAACATCTATTTATGTATTTTATTTTGTTTACACATGAAATTCAATTAACACAAATTAACAGCAGAATTTAAGACTCTTACAAATATATGTTATGCTAAGTATTATTAATAATTATTAAAAAGTACTTAAAGAAAAATAGAGAAAAAAATAATAAAACAAAGAGAACAAAATTCATGTATAAATGAACATAGAACAAAAAACAAACGCATGTATACATCTAGCACAGAGACACACCCACAACCGTCACAAATCCTTGTTATAGGTTAATCCCCAAGCCATTGCGAACATGCAAAAGCTTGGCACCCGAAAATACTCAAAAAGTTTCGTTCAATTTTCGCATGCTATAAAGATATCGAGATTAGAAGGTAATCTAGCTACCGACGTAGGCAAAGCGCGCGTCGTTACGAGAATTGATTTGATAGTTTTTAATGAGTCCAATATTGAGATTCAACTATAGATAGCATTTAAATTTTTGCAAAGGACTCGAAAAGGATTGAAAAATTCGTAAAGGAAAAGTAAAGCTCCTCGAGAAACGAATCGGAACATTGAAGTTTATCTCTTCAAGTAATGGCGGCGACTCGATAGTACCATTTATTAACTTAATTAAGAAGGAAACACGGAGGGTAAATCAACTCTGGCAAAAACAATCTATTTTCGTAAAAAAAAATGACTAAACATGAATTTGATGTGGGTAAAGTTATATTGGAACCAGCAATAGAGAAGACAGAAATAGACTTATCGTTTGTCTTTTATGTGGATGTCCGACTGATAAGATTACTATTCTTAAAAGTACGAAAGACCGACAGGCTATGAAGATCTTGATCTTAAATCATAACTTGATCTTACACTATAATCTGCTAATCGACAATAGTATAACTTTTTAGCCCGTGCCCTACAGCGTAAAAAGAATCGCGATTTATTTGGTGTTTTGGAGTAAGAAAATAAGATTTAATGTTAAAATGTTTAAATTTTTAAAAGTAGCATATAGATAGATTTTTAATAAGTTTTTCAATATTTATTTCTGCACATCATTATATATCGCATAAGTATCGAGTGATACGAGGACACTGCTACTACACACTATAACCGAGAACCTCTGAAAAATTAGTTAATCATTATTACTTTTATTGAATGAAAGGCATTGCCTCCCGGGCTATTTGTAAAAGGTGCTCTTCACAAAACGTCATAAAAAATTGGCAGGAAGCATACACATAGATATTGAAGGCATAGACCACTGCACTAATCTTTATTTTTTATTTATTTATTTATTTTTTTTTTTTTTGGATGGAAGAGGTTATTAAATAAGCCTTAAAAATGTTTTTGAAAAATATGACAAAATGGCAGCACCCTAGCCATTCTCTGGTGATATGTTTAACTCAAGGTGATGCGGGGACAATCAGCACAACTGCTCCAAATTTGAATTAAAAAAAAAAACGACAAGATATAAAATACGTAGGCTTTTTTGAAAATATTGATTTTTGAGTAATCGGTGAATGTTTGAGTGTAAAATTTCTATTCTTCACCCACCAAAAAACACTTCATTTTATTAATAAAAAAAATTCTGAATTTGCTCTTCAAAAAAAATTCTACATAAATTGTCTGCCTGAGTTTCTGAAACTGTGTGTTGAGATAAACGCGTTTTTTATCACGGTAAGTTCTTTGTCAACCTATTCTCTTAGTCCACGATTCCAGGAGCATGAAAATGCCAAGTTAGAATATTCGTAATCTTTGTCCTTTCTCGGAGATTGCACAATGCAATTGCCCGTTTTGCAGCATCTGTTAACGAGCGCTTAGCTTTCTTGACCCGATTAGTTTTGATTTCGATGCACAATATATATGATTGGATACCAAATATTCATCTTCAAAACTTTACCGATACTAGGTACACAGTAATGTCAGTCGCTTGGACAGATATTTTGCTTACGAAATATCGTGAAATTGCAAGGAGAAAATTTTTTGCGGACAAAGAACTTTTTTCCACGTATTTTAGATTATTCAAAACCTCTACTAAGCAAAAAAAAACATCGGCTTTTGTTTTGATTTTTGCCAAAAATCCAATAAATTAAATAAAAAAAAAAAAAAATTATAAAATAATATCCTTAATATTATAAAAAAAAACAAGCCATAGCAGATCGTGATCTGAAATTTACCACAAAAACTGATTAAAGTCACTTCCATATTTTGCTTAAAAGTCTGCAACCGACGTGACCGCGATTAACAAAAAAGCTTAACAGTTTTTTACAATATTTTAACATTTATTCAGAAAAAAATTCATTTGATTTGTTTTTTTTTTTTGGTGTTTTTTGGTTCTCAGCATGTGTGCATAATTAAAAAAAAAAAAAAAAAGCAACTCAGATATGTTACGTGTCTCTTGTTATTATTTCAAATTCTTTTAACAAAATTAACTCATAGTTAAACTCTGTCTTTCCTCTTTATCATTACCAACAACAACTGAATATCCTTAGAAATGTTGAACTTTGCAAAAAGAAATTTTCTGCAAACTTCCGATAATAGCGCGAGTGAAAGCTTTTCCCACAAATAAATCTCTCTTCTCCTGCGCTCTTTCACTCATGTCATGTCACTTCTTTATACTCTCTCTCTCTCTCTTCCTTTCTCTCTCTCTCTGGCTCTCGCTATATACAAACAGAGTGTATTGCTTTTACCAAAGTACACTGTCTTCAAAAAGTATTGCGGCACTGCAATAACCTAACTAGCTAAGGTGAAGCACTTTTTAGGTTTAGCCGGGTCAAAAAAGATTTGTGCTATAGCTTCCTAGTAATGCATCGAATTTGCTCGTGAACCTAACTAAAGATAAAAAGAAACACCTCTTCTGAGCTATCACAACTCCGACATGTTTGACTGGAGATTAAAATAATTTCAAAGTTTCGTTTGGATTTGTGTCAATTTAGTTTTTAGAGCAAATTATCGTCATTCGCCCGCCGGTGTCTTAAAGATGACCTCAAACGCGTATTTACGTTTTAGATCAAAAACTTTCTTGCAAATATTTTCCAAGTCAATGCTTGGGTTTACTGAAGATTACTTCCCTTTTAATTTTTCCTTATTATGTCAATGTAGGACTTTCCGCGCAATGCCACCCATCGCCTTTTGCAATGAATGGCAAATTTTTTCGACTAAGAACAATATCTCTCTTTCTCTCTGTCTCTCTCGCTCGCTCTCTCTCTCTCTCTCTCTCTCTCTCTCTCTATCTGTGAAAGTGAAAAATTTATTTTGTTTAAAAAAATCATTTACTTTAAAATTGAAAGATCTTAAGAAAAAAGTTGTACGAGTTCCATATCGATCATAGAAGACTTAGTACAGTTCTTTGCAACAAAGATAATCTCCATAGAAAATGCACGCATTCTTGCTCAAATGGAACGGACTGGAATTATTTTAAACTTAGCTTCTTTTTCATCTCATATCTTGAAACTTTTTCAGGAAGTATGATCCCAATTTCTTCGTGTAAAACAAAAAAAAACAAAAAATTCAAAGTTTTCATCCTTTTGTCAAGTTATAAATAAGTTCACAATTTTCTTTAACACTTGAATGTTCATCTCAAATTTTACCCAAACTGTTTACCTAAACAACACTACATGTACACATCATATATAAAGTGGCATAGAAATGGTGGAATATAGTTGGAATTTGCATTTGCAACAGCTTCAACATTAATTATAATACGTTCTGACACAGCGAACAATTTCACTGATATTTAGATAACATTTTCCTTAATATCCATAATGTTTCTTACTTTCCTTGCCGAGCAAGTTTATCATAGTTTGCATACATTTTAAGTGCGTGTATTTGTATTTCATTAGTTCAGTACATATAACTGTAAGGCGATCAGATCTGCGCTTTTTCAGAGTTCCTTACCGCTTCTTACAACAAGATTCGACTGTTTTTTTTTTGTATCCCTCACTCAAAAAAAGTAGGCATGAAATTGATCTCAAAGAAGGAAAAGAGGACAAATATTGAGAAATTTGCGACATCTATTTTTTTTTTTTTAGTATGGATGTTAAAAAAGTTGTAATCATCTCAGAAATTCTCTCATAAAGTTGTTCTCGTTAAAGCGCAGCTGGAATACTAGTTGCTTTCCATTGCAAGCGCATAGATCGAAATGGTGGAACGTACTCTTACCAACCGATGAAGTCAACTCTGTATAACCTATCCCACTTGGGATATAAGTGTGTATTCAGTTTATGCGGATGTTGCATACATACACACAAAACACTTTCTGAATCGGTTTAAGTTTGCCTGCCCTTCATTGCGTTTGTCCGTGTGTCCGTCTCGTGCTCAACCTATAGATGGGAATTTCTAAAACATTGTTTTGAAAATTTGGTACGTCGAAGTGTTTCGGTCAAGGACAAACGTTATCGTGTCGGATCACTTTTCCGACCACTTTTCGTAATGCCTCACTTTGAAAGGTTCTTATATAAATAACATTAGAGTGGTGTAGAGTATTTAACGGTGTGCCGTGACCTGTTAACTTTTAAACGCTTGAATATTTCCAAATGGTTATAAATAACTCAAATCACTTGACTGATTAATCTTGAGGGTACGTTACATCACCGTAATCGTCAAATACGTGCCGGAATAGAATCAATAGCGAGACTGATTAATGACGAGATGCATAACGAAATTTTGAAACCAATTACATTGCTTACGTGTATAGTGAAATCCATATCGTCTCGCCGTGAATAGCGAATTGAACTTTTCGTGGCCTTTGTCGCACTCACTATGGGATTTGAATCTACATCTTCCGACTTTGTTGTCGCGAATCTTATTTACTCAGCTATGCGGCAGCCATGCGACATATAAACTATAAGGAAAGTTATTTAACGAATATAAGACAAGTCAAATTTAAAAGAAATTTAAGCCGGCTACATCCATACCAGGCGACTTATATTGCATATAACGGTTCGATGTGCGAAATAAATATCGCCTTTTAAAAGTTTAAAGGGCATAGAGTCCGCACTTTGAAACTTGGCCTATGACTTAAGAATGGGCCACACAAGAAGAGATCACTATATGTAAATTGAGAAAGAATGACTTCTACTTATTCAGATATATAATGCGTATTTTTCAATATTGAAACTATATATAATACGTAATAAAAGTAGAATATCCATAATGAGATGGCTACGGTAACATGATAATCTTCAAAACGTTTTCCTAACAAGACAGTGTTTTGTACGTACACTCTTTAAAGATGGTGTATTTACAAGTATAGTTTATTCTCTCCTACTCCGCTCTCTCTCTCTCCCTCTCTCTCTTTCTAACTCTCTCTATGCACATATAAAGCAGAAAAATATTATGAATATCCTGATTTTCACTCTACGCATCACATGTATATATGCAAAGAGACTCAACAACTTTTGTGGGTGGTGCCAAATTCAACAACGATAGTTAAAAATTCTTACGGTCTTATTTGTGAATAGAGTTAATGCAGTATATACATATATATCTACATATATATAAATATTTGTATACATGTATGCATTTGTGTGTGTTTAGTACTTTAAACACAATCAAACATAAGTAGTTACGTCTTATGCTGTGGTTAGAATTTGTTATTGCATTTGCTATTGTATGCCTGTACGTATGTGTCAAGTATGTGTGATACACGCGGAGCACTATCGTATTTACTATATTGTACTTTATGAGCATGGCTGCTAACAATATTTCTTCGTCTGCTTTCGGTAAGTCATTGTGGTTCTCTTATTCTTCATTTACTCTGCAAAGTGTATGCCTTAAATACAATACACTGACCAAAAAAAAAAAAAAAAAAAAAAAAAAAAAAAAATTCAAAAATAAAAAGAATATAACATTCTATTTTGTGCAAGACAAACACACACAAACACAAATCTAATTATATTATGTACTGGAAATTTTTGAGTTACTTGGTCTGGATTGGGATATAAATTAAATATATACTCTTTTGCATATATCTATGTGTATTTTTACAAAAAAAAAAGCAATGAAAAAAAATGCAAATACGTTTGCATGAAAATGTTTGAAAAAGCAAAAGAGAAACAGTGAGAATGTTTGTCACTCGTCTTTATGGTGCTGCACTTACTCACTTAGTTACTTATGCACTTGATAAGTGATAAATAATTTTACAGAGTATTATGTATAAGCCAGTATAAGTTTATAAGTATTCATAAGTAAATATTTATAATACTTACGAGTAAGTTAACCATATGCGTTTCAATGCGACAAAGTCAATATAAATCGTGCAATATAAACTACTTTCACTTCTGCTTATGAATTTTTACGAAAAACTTATTGCTCTGGAGTTCGCTTTTAAAAGCACAATTACAATTACTTCGCTACGTATTTATCATTGAAGCTGGAGGAGTTTTTCTAAATAATTTTTTTCTTTTCGAGCCTTTGTCTCGACAATTGTCTGTTAAATGACCTTGAGAAAGAAAACTTTGCTAACGTAGGATAAAACAAATGGGTCTTCCTCTCTCCCTCTCTCTCTCCCTCTCTCTCTTTCTATCTCTATCTCTTTCTCTTTTAAATGAAAAGCGAATTTTTCAACAGAGGCGTATACATCGCAATTTGTACAATGCGTATAAGAGGACTTGAAATCCTAAAGCGGAAAATATAATATTTTGAAAATTAATGTAAAAGTTAACAGCAAACAGTTAATTGCCCCCATTTAAAGGCTCTCTTACCCAAGAGCAGTTTATGACGATTTTATAATTTTTTTTAAAAAAACCAGAGATTTCCACAAGTATTTTTTCTCTTTCGTGTACGTAATGTACAAAAAAAATGAACCTCTTTTCCGTTAGCAGATGGGCAAGAATATAGCAAATCTTCTACTTATGAAGATGAAATGAAAAATATTCCTTGCGTTACACGATTATTGATAGAAAAAGTTAATGAGATATTGATACCACCAATGGCACGACTATCTACCGCCCGATTGTTTTGAATCATCTCAAAAAATCTTAATCTAAGAAAATAATTTGAATATAATGACCCATGTAATCCAATGAAAAAAATATATTTTATCGAATTTCAATCTAAAAGTTTTACTTTGCTACAGAAGCGGCCTTAAAGATTACGTTATTTATTTAGTAAAAGTGCAATAACATTACAGACTTCTATCGCCAGACTGTTCGATGGGGTCGAATAACTGTAACTTAAATATCGGTGAATACATCACTAAATGCTCTAAACGGTTGAGTACGATTTGATTGCGAGATTTTCACAAGCCAGTCATTTAATGCTGACCGTGCGTGTGTACGCAGGCTTTTTTTAAAAAATAAGCTGTCTCCACACAGGTTTCAGTCTTTTCGAGCATTTAATAATATAAAGAAAATTATTTTTAAGTAAAAACACACATTAAAATATTTTAAAGTAAGACGAAATTGCGGAAAATTGTCAATAAAATGATCCGTTTCAATCCATGTTCAATAGCGTCCGTCTGCCGGCCAAAACATGCCAATGTATAAAATTCCATCAAAATATCTCAAATATTACGGCTTGTTGGTTGGACACAACGAGATAAGATAGACGGACAGACGGACAGATGAGTTTAGATCGATTCACCAGTGAGTGTACATCAAGTCCTGCGTGTTCCATACATCCGCACAAACCTAATATACCCTTGTACCACAAGTGAGATAAGGTATAAAAGTTGATCGTAATAAAATAGAAAATAGAAAATTATTTTCTGCGTATAAAATAAATGAAACCTTTCTATTCCGAAGGATGTATTTGCAAACTACACACAACGTTTATTATAACAATTTTTATAAAAACAAAGCAACAAAGTTCTGGATTCACGAGCACAGTAAAGCTTTACACGACAACGAGATATGATTTCTGGTGTTCGGAGAAAAATCTTTTCCCTTAAAAACGGTTGCCATTCCGCAGAACGAGTTCCTTTACCTTTTCACATACGGCAATTTTCTTGATAAGCGAAAGGATATATAATTACAACGTTTCTAGGATCGGACATTCAAGTGCTTCTCTTCAACCTACAATTTTCAACGAAAATATTTCGAATGAAAACGTGAAATAATTGATGATGACCGAGGCTAATAGTACTAATAATCAATTATCGTTGATTAATAAACGTAAGGAAATATAGAAATATGATGACAAGTCTAGTTATAAATAAGTTAATTTGATTGCTTTATAA
>NW_023998431.1:1875692-1876054 GCF_014805625.2 Glossina fuscipes
TTTTGTTTCAAGACAACGCCCAACGGCGTCCAGCAAAAGCTACCAAATAAGTGATTTTTAGCTCCAGTTGAGAACTTCTAGTGCACGTGGCTTATTCTCCAGATCTGACTTCTTCTGATCAACACTTCTTCAGGTCGATACAGACGGTCAGCCGTTCACAAAAGTTGAAGATATATGGTAATGACTCGCTCGCTACTCCGCATCGAAACCACCAAGTTACTAACTGCCGCGGTCACATCCGCAAGCTACCTGATGAGTAGAAAAAGACGACAAACAATGATAATGAACAATAAATCAATTTGAAAAAATTTACATAGAACTTATTGGTGCACCTATTATCTCCGTGCTGGAATTCGGGCGAT
>NW_023998431.1:1876154-1915870 GCF_014805625.2 Glossina fuscipes
GAAATAGTGAAGACAACTTGCTGAAATTACTCAAAGAGAGCGAAGCCTAAATCACCATCAGACTCTGCAGGCTCGGATTCCTTTTTCTCCTACTTCTTGGCTTCAGCAGCGGGAGAGGCTTCTCCGCCTACGTCAGAGCCAATATTGGTAATCAAATCTTTAACGTTGACTCCCTCCAAAGCTTTAGCGAACAAACCGGGCCAGTAAGGTTCAAATTCAACATTAGCCGCCTTCAAGATTGTAGAGATTTTTTCACCAGTCACAGCAACATCATCATCCACAAGGATGAGAGAAGCGTACACACATGCAAGTTCTGCTTTAGTAGACCCAAGTATACCTTTGTGGTCGAAATTCGACAAGGTTAATTTTTTTATTATCAACCTAGTTCAACCATGAAATACTGAGAATTTTTTTGAGATTCAATTTTCGTTTCGTATATAAGAGAGGATTCAAAAAATTTCCCCAGGCGAACCAAACTGTTTATACCAATTTAGGATTTCGAAATACTGTTACACAGTGACGAACAGGCGAACAAAGGGACTTAGATCGATTCAGAAAATGAGCGGTAAAAGAAAGTGTAAGTGTGTCACAAATCTTTCTCGATATTCCATATATACCACAAGTGATATATTGGATATAATCACCACACACACTGCCAATAATATTGAAAGCGTTTGCTTAATAAATTTTTTGCACTGTGATTAAAAAATCAAAACCTGTACCGGATGAGAAACCAAATAAAAAGCACTAACAATAATAATCCGGGGAAAGATCTGTCTTTGTAGTCTCAGGGAGTTAACATACATTAATATACGGGCTAACGCGTAACGAATCTGGGTCTCCGGAACATTTGCCAGACATGCTAACCACTACACCGTACGGTAGCCAATTGCTCTTGTACAAATTTCTCTGTAATTATTCAAGTGAAAAAAGAGGAAGAAAAGTTTATTTCAAATTAGGTTTGGTGAGAAAAGGTATCTTCTTTAAGTTCCTGTCGACATGAAGGAATAAAAGGAATTTACGATTTAATTCAACAATAATATACCGGCCGATTAAGTTTCGCGCGCCACATCCTGGTAGTGTTTGATATTCTATTACAGATAACTGCAAATACGAGTAGACAAGGAATTGCTGAAGGCTGGTAACTTTCGCTATTTCACATAACTATGTATAAACTAAAAGGTGTCCGTGAGGTGTACAAGTGTATTTAAAAAAAAATTATAAAGTGTTTACTTGCGCAGCTAATATATATGCTTAAGGAATTGCATTCTTACAAAGTTTTTAGAAAATCATTTTGCTTTTCTTTGTGTTTTTGTTTTGTTTTGTGGGATTAAGAGATGCTTTGAATCTCCCAGAATATGGTGAGGAAACTTTATTACCTGAAAGAATTATTTGCCTTTCCTTCAGCGCTCTGAAATAACCGCCTATGACATATGACAATATCGTTTGCTTGCTGATTTCACACTCCTATAAGCCGCTAGTTCTCTCCGGAGAGAACGAAAAGAATATCGAAGAAAAAAGAGACACTGAGAGTAATGTCTTCTGAAATACTTTCGTCATATTTTGTGAGAAGAGGGAGAAGAGATAAAACAGAAGAAGAGCAAAATTTTATGGTCCTGAACCGACAGAATAACTGCTTCATATCTAGAACACATTTCAAAATTTCAACGACACCTAACAGAACCCGAAATATTTCTATGTTCCTCATTCAAGTTTTTTCGAACATCTTTACAACACAATTTTAAAGAAGCGTACAAAGCGGATTTTAAATAAATTAAGTTTCACTTTATTTACCAAGAGATGATTGGCTTTTCCCTTTTTCTAATTTAAATGCTCGTCGATCGCATATAAAATCAATTTTTATATATTCGCCATTGAAGGATGGTGGTTTACAACACCTGAAGAGAAAGAGAAGTCCAGAGACGCTATATAGTGTATATAATTTTGATCGACGTGAAATTCTGAACCGATCGAGGTATGTCTGCCTGTCTGTTGGTGTTGAAGGGTTGTGTCTTATTGAGACTCTCCTAGACGCAAAACTAATTATGTCGATTTGAATTTCGGTAGAAGCATTCAAAGCTCTTGCGGACTGATCGATATTGAAGATGGTCAAAATTGGTCAAAGGAAACGCCCAAAGAAGCGAGGAAAGTGCACGCATCTCTGTTCCTCTAAATGAAAAAAATTATAGAATTTTGTTCATTACTCACAATTATAAGCGATCATGTTTTCATTTTTTCACTTTTTTGATGTTTTCGACTACTTAACCCTGATAGGTTAAGCAACACAGAAGTTTGAAAATTATTCTGTAGATTCTCTTCGCATGAAGATACAGGGTCTGGTTAGAAATCTGCTAATTCTTTAATCAAATATGATGGGCGCCCCAATGTTCGATATGAAATAAACCGACGTGGAGAGTAAAATACAATAAGCTAAGTGTGTTATGACGGACGTTACGAGGACAAGTATCAAATAAGAGAGCAAGGAAAGTAGGCTGAGAGGGATTAAAAAGTATAAAATAAAATTATATAAAAATAAATTCTTGGAGCGTTTAGAAAAAAAAGGGGTTTCTTGCATATTACAAAGCTTTTACGGTCTTAGTTACAAAAAAGTGGAGACTGGAGTTAAATCCACTTTCTATCTTTTAGTTCAGTAAAATAACATCTTATTTAAAAATAAATTTTTAATATAAATTTTTTTAATTTATTACAGTGAACGCAGAATTGTAGATGGTGCAGGTTTTTCATTTCAAAAGTGGGAGCAGACAAAAATGCGCACCATATAATTTTCGGTCTATCGGAAGATACTCTCCGTTCCAAGTTCAACATGTTTCAATAAATAAGCGCATCATTCATTCATTTGAGGCATATCTGGCTTCTCCTCTCTACCATTGAATATATGCATAGTGATCTAGCAAATGAACTAAGATGAAAATGACTCATATCATTGAATACTAAATAAATGAGACGCGATCGCGCAACCATGTCGAGTGATAAAGTTCAGTGTGTTACTTGGAGAGATATTTTCCATTTTCGTGTTTACTATAAAGGAGTGATTTATCTAATTGAAAAAAAATTACTTCTCATCCGTTGCCAATTAAGCTATCAATGTTTGATGTTGCATTTGAAAATTTTATTGGATATATGCCAGATATTTGGTAAATACTGTATGTGTCCAAACGTCCACATTATGCGTTTGTCACATAAGCTTTTCGTGACTTTGTCTTTTGGCTTATTTTGCTTTACTCTTTAGGATGTTTAGACGGCTTAGTCGGGGACTTTCTCACAGGAATTGAAAATGGCGGCATTTCTGAAGGCGAACAGGTTATGGGTGCCCTAAACGAAATTGATTATTACCCAGGCGTACAAGATCCAATAAAACCATTTGAAGGCAATAATGTTGAAGATAAAGATGAAGATGAAGATGAAGATGAAGAAGAAGACAATGAAGATTCTCCATCATCTATTCTTGGTGTTGCGACTTGAAGCCAACAAAGTCGAGAACCTAAATGCCATTGAAATCCGTCCATTTCTAGGTATAGTCTAGGTATATGGCCGTCTTCATGAAATAAGACCTGTTTTGGAATACATGAATAAATTGTTTGTGAGTGTGACACCATTTGATCAGAGCCTCTTCCTAGAGGAACAAAAGTGTTCTAAAAAGCTTTCTGGATAAGTTTAGCATCACAATCAAAAGTCCCAAATTGATTGTGGATCCGAACCCGCAGAAATATTATACTCTTATAAAAGATATGATGGGAATAAAAGAGGAAGACCCAATAATCTAGAAAGGGAGATAAACGCTAATAGATACCGATGTCCTACGAAGCCTGTGAGGCCAAAAGATATATGGAGAGGCATTATAGGCCATGACTTGCAGATTGCAAAGCATTTTCACAGCCTGAGTACATGTAATGCAAGATTGCTTTGTGTCACAACAAAAATCGAAATTTTGTCCTTTATTCATAGATAATACGAAAATTTCTATATCAGTAAGTAATACAAATACATGGGCATTTGTGTACGTCTACAATAATATGATAATAATATAATACAATTTTAGTAATAAACGCATATTGTTGCCAAAAGTCTACATACCACTTTTTTCAGACCCCAATTTTTATGATTACTTTTTACGTAATCGATGAATCTATTTCTATAGAAAAGAATGTTTTACAATTCAAAACAAAAAATCATACATTGAAGGGTTAAATAGGTGATTTCGACCTCTTTGATAAGCAACGCTCTTTGCGATCACTTTTGATCGACAACGATACTGTCAACATCATGTTAGGGAAAAATATTTTTTTGACGTCATCGATGATGGCGGTAAATGATTGATAGCGAGTGAAAGATGCGACCCTATCCGCATATGATTTCTTTTTTTTTTTTTTGTTAATATTGTCTATATACTGCTTTAAACGTAGATAGGTGGATTAAATGACCTTTTATATCCATCATTAAAGAATGAGGGCATATTCATATTAAGGTCAAAACGGTTGCAACACCCAGAAGGAAGCTTTAGCGACGCCGCCTAATGTGTATATTCTTGATTACGATTCTAATGTCGAAATAATGGATTCGGCTGCAACTTGCACGTATCATTAAATTGTAAACTCTTTAAACATTTCGTGTAATCTCCAGAGAACACGTAGTCAAAGTCTTCTTAGTTCTTAGTTCTTAGTTCAGATTGAGTTGTGTCGATTGAAACTATGGTCTTTCAGGACTTCACATGCAGGCCTTTCAAGTGAATCAGATTTTGTTAAATGGCGAATGGCTGGGCCTAGAGCAAATGGAAGTTGGCTTAATAATAATAACGGTAATAATAATAATAAAATTAACAGTGTTTATATATATAAAAATTATGATGAATAAAGTAGCAATAATTCTAAAAAATGTAACAACAAGATACACACAAAATGAACAAACAAAAAAATGGTGAGAATATAAAGTTCAGTTTTTGAGAGCAAAATTTACTTTGCTGTACATTTCTTCTGAGCGTAATATTTCCTTCGCTGTACACTTCTTATGAATGCCCTGAAAAAATGATGAGAATAAGAAATTCAACTTCTGAGCGTGAAATTGGCTTGGCTGTAAACAATAGCTCCATAAGGAGGCGTAGAATAGTTAAAAATTTTAAATAATAGCAATAATATTAATAAAAATAATAATAAATCGAGAATTCCTATATATTATCGCCAAAAACTTAACAAGCTGAAGTAAATATCGATCGATCAAAAGTTTTTCACAACCGTTAACATTGCGAAAATAGTCCCGTCGGCTATCTGACACGCCTATTATTTTAAGAAAGGAAAAATGAAAAATGGCTTTGATTGCGATGCTAAATATCAAAGATTCGCCTCTGGACGAACATAATTTTCTTAATTGTTAATTGTTTTTTGTTTTTTTTTTTTTATTATTATTATTATTATTATTATTGAATTTATATATAATATTATCATATATTATATTATTAGATTTTATTGAAAGATTGCAAACAGAAACAACAAGAAGAAATTATACAAGTTATATATACATATATATATATAATGAAATTAAGAAAAAAACAAAACCAACAAAAAAAAAAAGAAAAATAATTAAATAAATAAACTCAAAATGAAGAGAATAATTATAGGATAATTATATTATATACCAATGAAACCCTTCCTCTTCCTACCCATAATATAAAGAGATGATGATTTTAAACCAGTTATTTGAAGTAAATATCAAAGCAAAAAAATTATTATAATAAAAACAAAAAAAAGAACTAAAATATTATATAAATAAAAGCCTAATATTACGTTAAAGAATAAAATCAAAAAAAAACTTGAAAAAGCAAATAAAAAAAACACATTCAAATATGCACGTTGTTCAAATGAACTTTACATGTGATTTTATTTTAATGGGATCATAGAAATCCACTTAATGCAAATCTTGCATCCTTGAGCTAAATCAATTCTGCTCGTTATGAAAATATCTGAAACGATTTAGTCTGTTTCAGACCTTCTGCACGGTCGCTCGCGCGATAAGCATAGCATAATTGAAGGCTATTTTGTTATACACGCACAACTCCTTTTTTACGTGGCATTCACGTTCTTTAGAAAAACGGGCAAAAAAAAAAAAATACAAGCGTCATATAGTAAATTTGGAAATATGTTCTACAACTTTAAAAAATAGTGTTAGACGAAGAATTCGGACATGTTTTTAAAAAAATACCATGCAGAAAAAATAATAATGATATCCACATTACATATTTAAGAAACTAAATAATTTTTTGTCGTTAATGCGCTCATCATTTAAACGTTTTTATAACGGGCTAACACGATTGTCATAAGCATTTAATAAATTAAATAAAACTTGTAAGCAATAAACAGCCAAAGCTTTTCTTGCCGTAATTCGTTGTCAAACCCATACTATAGCAAATATATAGATGTCATAAAAAAATTAGAGTCACTTCTTTTAATTAAAAATGTTGTTTAAGTAGTGTAAGTTCGCTCACCTGTTGGTTTGTCGCAATTTTTCCTTTTTTTTTTTCTACGTTTTATTAAAAATCTCCACGAAAAAAGTGAAAATAAAACGACAAAAATAATATACGCACTGTCTCTTTTTTATGAATTTCATTAATCGATCATTTCGAGTGAAGCGTTGAAGGCAACTAAACATCGCCATAAGCTTTTAACACTCGTTAACTCCTTCAATTGAAACGACGATTATGATGATAATGATGATGATATTGAGTTATAGTTAATTATTAATGCCCAGACAAAAACTTGGCTAATTTCCATACCAAATACAAACCTAGAAAAGCTAACAAGAAAGAAAGGGGTGACAGAGCTGTTCATTTATCACTATGAGTAGTTGTTTAGCATTGATAGCGAAATACACTAAGGCAAACAAACCCGATCATATTGCCATATGCATAACGCATAGCGTGTGTTTGCTTACGAAGGCTTATCATACATTTGTCATTCAAACGGAAAATCTTGAAGTGTCAACGTCAGGTGGCACCCTTTCAATCTGGGCAATGGAAAACACATAAAGTAAAGTTGCCGCAATGGCCAAATAAGCTGCGGCTTCTGCTATATATGCCAATATGCTTATCAAGAAACTAAACAAAAATTAAATGAAATTAAATGAAAAATGTCAGCTGAATCGTGAAATGTTTCTTTCTTTAGTAATGGATACGTCACCTCTTCGAAGTATTACACTGTCTTCTATTATTTATATTAATTTTATCAATGTATAAAACAATTTAATTAATGTAAAATTTTGAATAAATATTGTAACTATGTATAAATCGTATAACTATAGGTAAATCATTTAGCATTTAAGATTTTACAGAACCAGGTTTTGGAATCATATATAGCCACACCAGTCGGTCGAGTGTACTCTAAAATTGCTCCCAATTCTTCCTTAAACTTTCAATACTATTTCATTTTTAGCATAATTATCATAATCCACGTAATTTTTATTATTAGCGGTTTGTAGAGGGTATTTGGATCATAATTCGTGCAAGTATAGATATATATAAGAGGTTTTTGTATTTTGCGGTATTTGTGCGGATATAAGACGTTTGTAGACGGTATTGGTTTGTTTATTGGCGGTTTGTAGAAGGTATTGGTTTGGTTATTAGCTGTTTGTAGAAACTAATGCTTTATGTGAAATTCAAAGCAAAAGTCAATCATTCAATCATTCTTTAATATATATTGTATTTGTATATACATTTATTTAATATAAAATGAAAATAATAAATTTTTTAATCTTTTACTTGAACTTTATACTTGTTTAATTGGATGGTACTTGATACATGCGTTCTTAGTTAGATCAAGCTTTAAAGTGGACGTAATCTAGCACGTGCACGCCAAATGTAAACAAAAATTTGAAATCACGAAAACAGATACACACGGTACCATCTTAACAGTCTACAAACGCACACACAAAAAAACTTTCAAAAATAATGATTTCGTCAACATAGTTGTCATTGACAAAAACGCATTGTTGCACTTGTTACATAATGGGCAGACTGGCCAGGCACCATTATTTGTTGATTTGGTTGTTAATAATTTTAATAACATCAGGAAAGCGCAATTCGAAACCTGAACCTGACGAGAATAAAGGCACCACGAACATAATGTACTTAAATGCATAAAAATCAGTAATTGTGCTGACATTACGCTAATCACGCTAATCTTTGTTTTATATTAAAGCTTTTTTCTCACTTCTTTTTCAATTTGTGGGCTTCATTTTAACCTGACAATGTTCATCGAAAAGCTTTCCATCGTATCTCCTTGCGTACAGCTTTTGTGTTACACTGAAAGTTTTTATTTTATCGATGTTATTAAATTCAAAGATTTATCAAAGTTTTGGTAAAGCAAGAAGCTTGCGCCCAAATAGAAAGTTTCTAACACAGAGTTGCATTTTAATCGAGCTTTTTATTCATAACAGCAATTATTTACCAAAGTTTTATTTCATTTGAACTTTTGTTATTATAACAAAACTTCTCTCAGAATATTAGTTCAATTGGGAGCTGTTGTCCAAAAGCGTTATGTACGTTTTCGGAACATTTATCACATGCGTCTTTGTGCGTGCATACGAAAAGTACAAAATTGCAACAATGTTCATTTCAAAGAGATAATTGCCTGCCTTTCAATAAATCATATTTCAATACGTAAATTAAAAAAATTTTTTTTTACTTTTTTTCGCTACTCCCATACACAACTTTTGCCGTACTACTAATACTAAATTTATGCGGATGTACGCAAAACCCTGAAGGACTTAAGATAGTACTAATAGTGTGTAATAGTCGCCCACTACACTGTTTTACTTGTTTTCGTTATCAGACCGTTTTCAAAAATAGTTGTGACGTATTGAATATTTCAGATGTATGCTATACAGTAAAAGTTCCTTATTGCCGGGGGATGCGATTCTTAAACCTTCACTAGGACTTTTCAAATTAAATGTCACGTTCCTAGGGCTTGTTGAACCAAGTCAGTTTCAGTCAAATCCTCATTTTGCGATTCAAACAATTCCTGAATGTCACTTGATTCTATCTCTTCGAATCCATCTCGTCCTATTCCTTTCGCGATTTCGGCTATGTTTGCAGTCAAAATTTGACCTTGCACAGATTGTTCGTCTTTTTCCGCAGTCAGGGCAGGCCACAGTTTCTTCCAGCATGACTTCAATGTGTGTGGCTTCAGTTCTTTCAATGATTCTTTTATGTTTACGATGCATTTTGCTATGTCAAATTTCTTCCAGCATTCCGTAGCATTCATATCAGGATTACATTCCATATGATTTCGAAGGTTCATCTAATATAATAGAGCTTAATGGCCTGGATTATTCCTTGGTGCATAGGTTGAAGCAAAGCCGTCGTGTTGGTAGGTAAAAATGTCACTTTTATATTTGGATGCATACCTCCAAGTTCGCGAGGATAACCTGGTGCATTGTCCAAAACTAGAAGTGCTTTAAAGTCTAAATTTTGTTTTTTTAAATAAGTTTCAAGTTGAGAAACAAAACAATTTCGGAACCAGTCACAACAAATCCGCAAATAAAGAAATTTATAGCCGCGAATATGGGAATTGTGTCGCATTTTTTTCATCCGCGAATAAAGGAAGCGCGAATAAGGAACTTTTACTGTACTTGTATTGATTAGATAAAAAGCTCATAGCATATTGCATGGACTTGCTTACACTTTCAAAGAAAGAGGCTTATGTAGTTATATTAATAGTTAATATTTTTTTAAATTATTATTATTATTACAAAGTTTTATATTAAAGCTAATAGTGAATAAATATGGTTATAATGAAAACTCAATGAAGCGTGGATCTAGACTATTTTCCGGAGAAACCATCATTTCAAAATAATTCCTAACATGCCTGGTGCGGAAAATTGCACAATTGTCGAATAAATAAGAAATACGGATATGGAAAAGGCGAAGAAAAACAAAAATAATAATAATTTTTTATTAATAGATGGATAGAAATATAAGAATATGATAACAATTGAAGAAGTTTTTCACAATCATACATTGAAAGCTGTACACTCAACGAAGGCATTTGAGGCAAATGTCAACCTAAATTAGAAATATATGAATGTATACTTACATAAAATAGCAAAATGTCCCTCTTGGCTTAGTTGAGACGTCGAGTTCGATTTCGCATGGAAGCCGGCTCATCGTCGTCTCGTATATATATATTTTACTTTTGCTTAACATGAGTTCTTAGATGGAATAATGAAAATTTCGAAATTTTCAAACGATTTTTTTTTTCATAAATTCAAACACACATTTTTATTTTATTTCATTTTATTTTACTTAATTATATATGAAATTCAACTAAACAAAATTAACAGCCGAATGCAAGTATACAAAATAAAGGACGGAGATATACAATATAAAGGAAGATAAGGATAAAGAAGGATAATAAAAACAAAGTAACTTAAAAATAATAATTCATATATAGATGAATAGAAAAGAAAAAAAAAACCTATGTACACAGGTAGCGCAGAAACACACCCGCAACAAGAACAGATCCAGGTTGCAAGTGAACCCCTAAACCATTGCAAACATGCATAAGCAACAAAATATAATTTTCGAAATAATAGACTTTAAAGAGTCCAATAATGAGAATACGTGATAGACATCATTTAAGTTTCTGCAAACAACTCTGAGCGGTGTAAAGAGCTCATAATTATATTTACATTGAGTAAAGTGCCTAAAGAAACGGTTACCGACATTAAAGCTTATCTCACGAAGTAATGTGGGCGAATCGACAGCACCATTAATTAACTTAGTTAAGGATAAATCTACGTTTTTCAAGTGAACGGCAAGCGTAACAGAAGCAACCTATTTTCATAGGGAAGGAGGAAGAGAGGTAATCGGGTCCCAAACCGAATTCCTAGGACCAAACAGCAAGAATGGCTTTAGAACAAATTCAATTGAATCTACGTAGCACCTGTAGGAAGGAGACCACACAACAGAGGCATACTCGAGTATACGCCTAACCAAACACAAGTAAAGCCTTTTCGTAATATAAGGATCATCAAGCTCTCTGGACCGCCTCTTTATAAAGCCAAGCGCGGACCTAGCTTTGCTTAACGAGAGCTCAATATGCAAGTTAAAATGTAACCTATGGTCAAATAGAACGCCTACATCTGTGAAGGAATCGACATCCTCACACTTGTGCGAATCAATGAAATACTGAGTAATGAATGACTTCCTTCTTGAGAAAGAAAGTTTCTTACATTTATTTACATTTAGTTTCATAAGATTCAACGAGCACCACCCAACCAAATTATTCAAGTCAATTCGAAGCTGATGTGATTAGAATGCTACGGAAAAGGAAGAAATCAATGTAAATAAAATAAATAAAATAAAATAGATAAAATAGATAGTGTAAAATTATTGTTTGTTGAACAAAATAAAGTATTGTAAAATGCAACAGAATATTAATAAATTATGGAAAATACGTCTTCAAACCGTAGGAATGCCGCAGACATTCCGCAATCTCGTTCTATGTAATTTTACATACGAACGGCATAATCTTAATGAAGACGACTGAAATTTGTAGTGCTTATGTTTATTGGTTCATAATTCCCCAGGCACGAGAACACATAAATATTTCTGTAATAGTGCTTGTACCGGCCTCGGTTCGGCATATATCTATTCAATGCATTTTGCTATATCGTGCACGCAGGTGTTTGTAGTACGTTGCATTTTAACAGCCTCCGCGCACAAGATCATTAATTGAATTATACTGCAGCGAGCTATATACGGACTTTCTAAATATTGCATAAAAATCAGTAATCGTCGCCATCACTCACGTCACGTTCATTATCGCCATCACTTGAAGCGTTTGTTTTCACATTGTTTAAATTGCTGGACATAATTTCAGGCTGAGAATGTTCTTTTGAAAAAACTTTACGACGAAATGCAAAGAAAACCTAACATGTTTATAAAATGTTTGCACGCTACTATTGTGTGATTGTGCTATTGTGGCATATTTCGAAACGGTTTCAATGCCCTTCGGGTCGTAGTGGTGTGGACAGTACATTTAAAAGAAAACATTTTCCAAATGTATTCACTTTCTATATCAATTATTACGACTACAACGGCGTGTTGACGAACTGAAAGAATAGAATGACTTCTCTAAATGTTTCGCTTCATCTCTCTCCCTTTCTCCATTGCTCTCTCCCTGCCCCTATTTCTACATCTTGCTGTATATCTTCTTTTCTTCCTTTATCTCTACCTATCTCTCCCTCTCTCTCCTTCACTTTGTGTTTAAGACGAACGTTACCTAACTAAGTAAAAAACAAACAATGTATGATTTTTTACGAAATCAATGCGTTTAATAGTCCGAAAATTGATAAGCCAGTTTCAATTACTTACCTCGAAGTCTCGAAGCTTGATAGGGGCTGTTCTTGAATGCACACAGAGATGTTAATGTCGAAAAGGCAAATAACAAGTTGGGCTTTTCTCAAGCGCTGCACTAAAGAAATTCGCGACCCTTACACCATTCGATTGCTATATGCATAGCTAGTGAGCCCTATTCTAGAATACTAGTCGATTGTCTGGCATCCGCAGTATAGTAAACAGATTGGGTTCACACAAAGACAGCTGTCAGTGTTTTGCTTGCGATGTCTAGGCTGGAAACCTAACATTCGCCTTCAATTGTATAGAAATCGTTAAGCTCTTATTGCGCTGCTCACTTTTGTCTTTTTCAATAAGCTCCTGAATTGCATATGTGATTCCGAGTACTTGGTATCTAAAATATACTTAAATGCTCTACAGCGAGTGTGTAGGCATTTTCGAATGCTTAATATGACTTACCACAGAACATACTATGATTACAACGATCCAATCCGAATCGAATATTTTGGAAGCAATATAATGAGAGCTAAACTTGATCGACTATAGCTTGAATGCTTTTATCACAAGCTCGAAGCGTATTAAACACTTGAATATACAATGTAATGAAAAGCCTTATTCGTTCTAATGGATGATCAGCTAAACCTTTGTTTTACTAATGGCATTTTTAAAATTTTTACATTTACAGATCAGTTTGTAATGTCTGTAATCTCTCTGAAATGCTCTTTATAATGAATAAACATATTATATATATATATATATGTATATATATATTTTATATATATATTTTATATTTTATATATATATATATAAGCTAATTACGTTGTGGAAGATTAAAAGACACACTAGTAAAGTTATACTTTGACCATTTCTTACAAAAAAATTCGAGACGCGAGCAGTGGCTTAAATTCAATATGCGTTGGTTCATGTACGTACGTACAATTTATGCTTAATAATGTAAAAAATAGCAAATTTTTGGCATAGAAATAATAAACATTTACATTAAATTCCGATTTCCTTTTCTTTTCTTTTTTTTATTTTTATTTTTTTCTGTTTTGTTTCATAGATAAACTGGTTTTTGTTTTTCTCAAGTGTTCTTGTACGTTATATAATAAGTTAAAATATCCGAAGGAATGCATCAACGCTGTATATGGTATACTAAGTTTATTATTGCATTTGGAACACTGAAAAATAAAAATTACCATCTCTAACATAATGTATATAAGTGTCAGCGTCTACACTGGACTTGATACCTGCGACTTTTCCTTATTCCCGACATTGAAGAGACCCAAGGAAAGATAGAGTTTTGTCATGATTAAGGAGATAAAGAATGCATCGTTGAAAGGAAAGTTCAAGGCTATATCAGACGCGCTTCGAAGATTGGAATAAACGTTGGCAAGTCGTTCGTTTGAGGTGACGCTGTTTTCACGATTCCGAAGGGGTATGAAATGGTAAAAAAACACTTAAATCGATCGCAAAAAACAATTCTTAATACTAGATATTACTTCCCTTAGTCTGGATAACAGCTTTCATTCGATTTTGTCATCATATAGAAAGTTTTTTCGAGTGACATACCTCTCCGAAATTTGCACGAATCGATGTTGTGTGAGACGCGTTAAAAGTTTGCAGTGGAACTCTTCCCATCGAAGCGACGTCCGAGAATCGTCAGAGAAGAGTATTACCTTCCATTGGTCCATAGTTCAATTCATATGTTCTGTACACGTGCTTGTTGATGAGCTGGGAAGAATTTCGGACAAGTTACTGGTCTATCCGCTATCAGGTTAGTTTTCTTTTAACCGTTCACCGCTACTGCGGCTAACTTCCACTCTTCTCACTCCCTAGAGCTGCTGACCAAGTTGAACTGCACTTAACCGGCGATTTCGTGACGTCACGCTATGTTGTAACACGTCCTTCGTCGCTTCCTCGTCGCCATGTGTAGACACCAGTCCCTTGGCATTGCTCGTATAAATGTCGAACAACACCTCGGCTCTAATTTTAACTATCGTGACAGTTGGGTATGGTTCTGCCCGGTCTCAATTAGTGTGATCACTTGAGACGCTGCTTCCAATGTGGAATCCATTTTCTTGTTCTGAGTAGTCTCGAATTCGATAAGGAAACCTTTCAAACTGCGGGTTGATGAATAAATGATGTCATTTCTATCAATCCTTACCCTTCTGTACCTGTTCAAAAACTGCGGAAACAGCGCTACCTAGTTTGGATATTTCTATAGTTTTATTGCTACTGCAATGATTTTGATGGTCAAGGAGAAGTCGTATAGGGTTTTTCAGAAGCCTACAATGTGCACTTTATTTTACTTTAAATTATGTTTGCAATCAAAATATAATTTAAAAAATATTTACCTTCAAAGCGCAAATATAGGGAGTGTGCGGCTATTTTGCTCTCAAGTGTAAGATGATTTTCAAAACTTTCATTACGATCTTATCAGCACAGATACGATATAATAAGCAACAGATTTTGGTATAATTTTGGATGCTAAAGAATTAAGGCTATGGGAGAATAGCCAGAAAAAAATGTTTTTTAGCCCGTTTACTCCCATCGAACACGTTCGCTCATTCATACAAATTTATACTCAGTAGGGAAGCCCCGTTTAAATGGATCAAATTTTTGATTCTCTGTCCAATAAGTCAATAAATATATCAAAAATACTTCATTCATGGTTTTAGAAAGAGAGAGCGACAAAAACAGATAAAGATAGATAGAGGGACACAGACAGAGAGAGAGAGAGAGAGAGGTAAATTTATTCCAATGAATATTCTTAATAATCTATACTATACATTTAAGTGACCAATAATAAAATGTTTCGATTCTCAAGACTTATACGATGTTGTCTCTGTTTATTAGCAACTATTGACCTAACTTCGATCGAATACATAAAAATCACTTGCAATTTTGCACAACAAATGTCATCTTTATAATACCTTTATGTTGGAGAAATCTCCGAGAATGTCAGCCCGATGGAGAGAAGAAGGAAGGCCGAATCTCACGCTGATCACTAATGCGTTTACTTGGCCGGATCTTTAATGTATATATTTCTCGATACCGTAAGCCAATGAACAGAGTTTTGATGTCCTCATCCTTTACCTTAAACCTTGACCTTGAAATAGCAAACCGATTTGTAGGGGATATATTAATTTTCTGCCAGCATTTCTTGACATTGAATTTATAAGTGGCCGGAGAGAGAGAGAGAGAGAGCTAGAGAACAATAAATTAAAATCGCTCCGAAAGTATAAATATACACAAATATATATTTTAAACATTTTAGGATAAATGAAATGACTAACTCAGCATGGCTAAGATTGTCGACGTTATAACTTTAGAGTAGAGTTAATCACTGTTTTTCAATGCAAGCGATAGATATATACAAGATTCGCTTTCGTCAATTCCGCTGTTAAGTTTGCAATTCAATGTCATGACTTCATTCTTGACTTAAATATAAAACAAAGGTCATAATTTGCTAAGCGTTTACAGACATATTTACACTTATATCATTTAAAGCGCTTAATTATTCTATTGTTTTACAACTGTGACGAGAATCTAGTTAATAGTTTATGGTAAATACAATAAATTATTTGCCAATAAAAATAAGTAAACAAAATGTTGCAAATATTCTATGAAGCTATAGCAAAACGCAAAAAGACTTCATTGAAGGCATTCGCCTGGAAGTTGCTCTGGGAAAATCTGAATTTGCCAATGATCATTGATCGGCTAAGTGGAATTTTTTGAATCCATAATAGACTTTGTTTAGCGTTTATATGCGAACCCTATTCAAGCAGTTGTTTGCGTATGTGTACGTAATCTTGATTGACTTTGAAAGTACGATCCAAAGAGAGATCCAAAGATTTCCAGTGTATAGTTTCATTCAATTTCAAGACTCAGCCTCTTATCCCTACATTGCTGGATTTTGGCCTGATGGTTTACCTGAAAAGAGTCAATTTGATTCGAACATCAGATAAGAGAAAAAGAAGTAAGAAGATTACATTCCGAGGTGTCCCATCAACGTCATCCTGAAAAAAAAAAGGAAAAGAACTAGGTTCTCGTACTCTATAATATCGGATGCGTGCGCCTGAGTTTTTCCATTTTTAGAATAAATGTGCAAATTTATATATAGTGTGTGCGTTGTACTTTATGAGTAACAAGCAAAAGATGTATCCTTTGACCGGTTTGCGTTATTTTCATATTCTTCAGCAAATTTGTAGGCGATGTCTCCATTTTTGCGAACGGGAGAATGTTTGACATAGACATTACTTACTTGGACAGATTGACAGATGGACGGACATGCTTAGATGCATTCCAAATTTGAAACTAGCCAAGAATTTATATAACTTATAAGGTTTTGGAAGCTTGCTTCCGTACGTTGTAAGGGTTTTGGAAAACAAATTAAATTTTGATACACTACAAAATTGTGTGGGCGTGGCCGATTTCTCTGCATTTTTGTAGTTTGTTAGTACAATATCGCCCATAGAATATACATCGAAAACTTTGTACAATTATCTGCTGTAGTTTATGAGTAGTAAGTAAAAACCCAATTTTTACTTCTTTTCGAAAAACAGATGTGTTCTCACTTTACGTAGAGTTGTAGCGGCGGCTTCGACAGCTTTGTCTTTTCTCGATACAAACTTGCGTGCAAGGTTTTCTTGAACCCATGTTGTGTATTCCCTTTCTAAAATATTATATCTTTTCGGCGGATTTTTTGATTTCATTTAGCGCGGACTGCTTTACTTCTATTCGTTTTGCATGACACTTGAACTTCACAATTCAACCGTTTTGATGCCAAATTTGACACCATGTTCATCTTGTTTAAACAACATGTATTAAGCAAATGGGCATCGGGCCTTAGATGAGAGTCTGACTATTCTCGTCAAATTTTTCTGCTATATTGTGATTTTATGGATCGGATATATGGATTTTTGATAGTAAGGGAGGGGAGGAGAAAGAAATTCGTATTTGCATACATATAATAATTGTATTAGTTTTTCCAAATATATAGCAATAATATCGTATATGAATCAATTTGACTTGCTCCGGCTGTGTAGTGTTAATCTTAAAGGAAAACAAAGACACAAAAGGCTCGGATAATTTATTTGTGTATTACATCCGTACATTAATAGATTGTGCGATGACTTTTTCGACAATTCAATCGATATTATGTACACGTGCATGTAAGTTTACAATATTTCAATAATTCAAGATATCGGTTGACTTTAACTTGCAGCTTTAATGCTGAAAGCATTGCAAATGAAACAAACAATGTGTACATTAGTTATTTGTTATTTTATTATTATATTTAACGTTATTTAAAAGTAAATATTTATTACATAATCGATAAAACAAGAGTAAGTATATTATGGCTCTTAACATAAATACATACAAATAAAAATAATAATAATAATTATAATAATAATAATGATGATAATAACAATATACAGACGTGAAATAAACTAAATTTAAATTTAGATAAAATAAATTTGTAAACAGTGCTACTAGATGGAGATTAATTAATTAATTAATTAATCGGAAAATATTTAATTAGACTGCATTTGCTAAGCTGCTCGTATAATAGGTTGCGTAATATTAGCTTTTTTTTTTCATGGTTAAATTATAGTGATTACCTTATCACAACTACTCTCTCGTTGTAGATCTACGTGGCTGATATGTACCCTCAACTTAATAGTTTAAAACGCATAACAACAATCAAACCGGTTTGCACTTTTACCTTACTTTTATATATGTATACATCACACGTGCACATATCTCACTCAATAAATTCGTAGGATGACGTACAGATATAAATTGAGTATTGCAAAATCCATATGATTTTACCAAGCATCAGGTAAACGCGATCAAAATTGCCTGACATTCTGACAACTCATTTCCACATTGCAGTGATTTCATTGACATTACTTTTGCTTTCGTAAAGCGTTGGAACAATCAGAATATCTTCCGGAATGCTGTACATGCATAAACAACTGCAGCTTGTTAATTAATGATATCTAAACCGAATAACGATTTGCGAATAGTGAGAACATCTAAGTCATCCTACGATATTATTGAGTGATGTGTGGCAACATTTGCATACTATCCTTCGAACTTATTAAGTAATGTGTATACGTTATCCCTACATCTCTATATATATATATATATGTACGTATATAGAGCCTAATCTGCCTCTTATGTCCTATCCCCCGCCTTACAAGGTACGCGTTCTGCTCGATTTCCATTTTACTTACTGGATTTTTGAAGTGAAAATTAAAAGAAAAACAAAACGTCAAAAGACCAATTTTGACCTCATAGACACTCTTCCCTATATATATATAAGTTCAGTTCGTTCTTCCCATACAACCTCCGATATATAGTACGTGTTGTCAAAAAAAAAAAAGAATTGATTTTGATTTTATATCCATTTTCATTTCTATGGAATAGATTTTTTTTTCTTGTGACATAATTAATTTTATGCATTTAAATTAATTGAATATTATTATCTTTTATTTTCATGTGTTGTAGTCCTCCGTACATGGTTTCATCAATCATTTTCAGTTTGGAATTGTCGAATTTATGAAAATTGCAAGCACAATTTAAAGTTTCCCGTAAATGATTTTGATTTGAATCAGCAGATCCAACCTCAATTACTTAGTCGCTTTTCTCGAAAAATTTCGAAAATTGCAATTTTTTCCCAAATAACGCGTTTTTGAGGATTTGAGGCTTTAATAAGAAGCGATCGAAAAAATGATCCGATCCAAACCATTTTCAAGAACTTTCGCCGTTGGCTTTGGGCCTTGTTCCTGTATCACATAGCATCAAAACATCTCAAAAATCGCAATCTGTACGTTAAATATAAAATATTAGATGGACAGACAAACTAACAAATTCGGATCGGCGGAATAAAAGTTGAACCTATCTTTAGTTCCGTTGGGTGTTGTATATGTCCGCACAAACTTCATATAACGACTTCTCAAAATAAGACTTAATATGGGCAGTGATCGACAAAGTGATCCGAAACAAACCATTTTCAATAGCTTTCGGCCTTGGACTTGGGCTTTTTTTGTGCACCAAAGTTGCGACCCGTACGTTGAACACAAAATATTAGGTCGATAGATGAGCAGACATACAGATATGTTAAAAGTGATTCTTAATCGCTTAGTATAATATCCTATCTCCAGTTCCTCTGGCTGTTATTTCTCACAAAGTTAATATGCCCTCGTACCACAAGTGACGTAAGGTATCAATATATTTAATTATTATTTAGCGCGAAGTACAACTTGTCAAGATTTGTTTCAAAACAACTCCTTAAGGCCAAAAAGACTAATTAGGCCTGATTATGAGTAGTCCGATTTCCATTTCGTTCGCCTCTTTGACGATTGCATCGTGCAATATTTATTTGAATTTACTCGATATCATCTGAGTACAATTTAATTACGCCAACGCCTTTTCGTATTCTCAGAAATTTGTAAACAAAATTCATGTCCGATCATATCCAATAATTTTATGTGTTTACGAAAGTTAAAATTCTCGCTTCTTCCTCTTCAGAAGCCCTTGATAATATAGTGATGAATTTTTGAGTTAGATACGTATACGCTGTTCCTAACTTGTCGATAACAAGGAGCCATCGTTGTCCAGGTAATGAAAAAAAAATGTGTAGAGAAAGTATTAATAATGAGTTGACTTTATAATGAATCCGCTGGCCCTTCTTATAAGATGTAAACTCTATGCATAAGTTTTCGCATTTGTTCTGGCGAAAGACCTGAGTCTAAATGTTGACTATTGGGCGGGAATGACCACCAAGGGAAACGAAGACAATCTGGCGTTGTATTGTTTGGCACAAATTTGTCTTGAAAATTCCTTTTCCATAAGAAGGACCACGTAATGTATGGGCGACAGTCCAACATGTAAAGAAGAGAACAAGAATTATTTTGAAGATATTTTCGGTGCAGATTTCAATCCTTAATAAAAAAATCTCATCTCGTAAAAGTTTATTTCTCTAATCAAGATTGGAACAAATGGAATATCGGTTTTGTTATTCCGTTTATAGCAACCCAAAGTAAACGAATTCTCAACAAACATGAGCTTTGACAGTCTCATCTGTCTTTCGCTTACTACTAGAACTCTCAAAATTTAATTTAATGAGAATGAAAACTTGATAGAAACTTGATTAAAAAATTCTACATTTTAATACAAAAATTAAGTTTGAAAATGGGCGTGATCGGCCTATAATTATGTTTAAAAGAATTATATAAACTATTGCTCTCAATGATTGTGAGCAACTATAAGAGATTTCAAGGTTGAAACTATCTCATATCAATGTTAATAGAAAAACGGTCTTGTTTGGTCCATTGACACACTCACATTCAATCAACAAAAGTACTCGTCCAAGAAGAGTTTAAATATTGTTCCAATTGTTTTCCATATTTCATTATTTCAAGAATTGCACGCTTTATTATGAACCAATTATTTTACTGATCGGAAGTAGGGAGTTCCGATTTTTTTCGTGGTTTAAAAATAATAAATATTTTAAAATTCTTTATGTCTAAGCAAAAACTTTTTTAACTTAATAGAAAATTGCACTTTAGTAGCAATAATTATAAGCTTATCAAAAAAAAAACATACATACAAACAAACAAACGTACAAATACGAAGGAGAAAATTAAAAATTTTAGACAAATACATACACACAATTTTTAATATTACGTTATTACGTGTTGTAGCAAGCTTTTCATTTTTGTTTGTTTTTGTTTTTTTTTTTCGTTTTATTTAATTTTATATTTTTTATTTATTTTATATATTACATATCAATGTATATGTGGTGTATATTATATGTACATATATATAAATATATATATACATATATATATATATATATATGTTACTTTTACTTTAGATTTGATCTGCTGTTCTTCTTCTTCCATTTATTATGGTCATCTAGCAGTTGTGACATTTGACCAAACCGACTTCATCGCAATTCATACATTTCAGAGCCACGAATTCGGCGGTGAAATGATTTCGGTGCACTGATTTCTTAGAACCATTGCATGAGGGACAGGGCAGCAGACGATAACCACCACATGTTTGACAGGTGTAGGCCGTAGCAATCGACTGCGTTCGTTTAAAGCATAAACAAAAAAAAAAAAAAAAAATACATTCGAAAAAAGCAAAGAAAAAAAGAAAGAAGAGGAGAAAAATATATTAAATTGTTTTTTTTTGTTTTTTGATTATATCTTTAGACTCGATACAAGCTGATATGAGTTGATATACGCATATATATGTATATATGTATGTACCGTATTTATGGGGATTTGTATGCATGTATGTATGTATGTTTTTTTATTATGAACATAGTGGCAGAGCACTGGCAACCAGTGTGTCTACATCGGGGTCAAAGTCATCCAGGAACAGCTTTCGCTTCGCGTCACCTCGAAATCGACCTTTAGTGATTCTTGATGGTTACTGCATCATCCTATCTTCTCTGTCCTCGTCGTCTGTGATTAGGCGTTTATTCGGATGCCGGCTTCGTGTGGCGTTATGTTAAAGTGTGTCGTGTATATGTGTGTGTATGTGTATGCGTATGCTTGCCTCTCAAGAATATTTTGTATATAGGGGGTTTCTTTCCCTTACCTTGTACGGCTTGAGCAATTGTCTCAGTTCACCGGATTCATTTAAACGCTCCACGGTTTCGGCGTCCTACAATTAAAACGAAGTGCGATGAGAAAGATAAAAACATCTTACTTGACTTAATTGACAATGATTAATGAGCTGAAAGGCACTCAGGTTAAGCTGAGACAACGTTATCAACCAATTATTATTTTTTTATATGCGAATTATCACATTGCCGTTATGCTATTAAGTTTGCTATTGCATTTGTAACGCATACAATTATAAAATATATATATTTATTTAGATATTTTAGGGGATCATTACTTATGGAAGTCGTTTGTCCATATTTTTGAAATTGTTAAAGTTAAAGAAAAATCAATGGAAATAGACCGGCAAGTAGTCTTATAAATGTAGAATGTTCATATGGTCATATCGTTGACATTTGCAAACGACTAACGCTATATCCATTCATCGTAAGTGCAGTATTTCGGTGTTTTTTTTTTCTTTTTTAGGCCACTTGTTCTAAAATGCCCTCAAGGGGCTTCCCCAATCTTTTATGGTTTTTTTTTTTTTTTTTTTTTACGCATATGTCGATATGATATTTATTGTTGCAATCACTTGTCAGTATTTCAAGAGATTAGATTAGCAAATAAGAATCTGAAGAATTGACATTCAAGTATAGCAACTTGAGATGGACTGAAGCCAGTAACTTGTGCTCCCAGTAAGAAAATAAATGAACATTTCATGGAAAACTTGAGTCTTATGCGAAATTTTTAAAGACGCACATCTCCGAATTCAAATTCCTCCTCCTAAACGTGTTAACTTAATTCCACGAGGTTTCAAACTCTATCAAGACGGGTGAACAAACTTATCCGCATAATTTGTTTTGGATTGTTTGGTGAATAAACAAACAAAAGTTCAGATATGTTTAGATTTAAATGCCATAAAATGCTATTAAATTTGAAAACAAACTAAATAGTGGGAAGAAGTTCAAGTTAACAGTGTTTTATACGAAGGCGTCCAAATTCATGTCATAGTGAGCAAGGACGACCGTCACTGGAAAATGGCGTTTAGGAGGTTTTTGAAGCATTGTCCATTAACAGCTGGCTGGAGAAGGCCAAAGAAAGTTAAACCATTTACATTTGTTAGTAGGATTCCTAATGCAACCTTACTTATCTTCTATTTTGTTGGAATTATCGCTTTGTTGTTTGTTAAAAAGGAAAATCATCTAGATTTGCATACTGATGCGTTCATATTTCATGAACTATTCAGCAATTTTCGCATCTTTTCTTTTTTAATATCCTTTAATCCCTTAAGCGATATCTTGAGAATCTAGGAACATATAAGTGGTTACATGTATATGTGGTTCTTTCTTTGAATCTCACGACAAACTTTCCTTTGGTTTGATATTTTTCTGACAGCATGCATATGTAGAAAAAGTGAACTATTCTTCTGAACGAATTTTAAATGAAAATTTTCTTATCTTCTTATAATATATATGCAGCTTTACATGTGAGTACGAGTAGCGGGTTAAATGCCTAATTATCTTTATGCTAAGAACTTAATGCTATGTGACCTTAGATTTTCACAAAAATTCAAAATGTTCAATCAGTTCAATTATTGTCAAAGCTATTGTAGAAATACAATAATAAACGGATGAATGCGTGGACAGATATTTAAATGAAAATTGATTTCGGTTTGCGTATTAATTTTGAAAACATTTACTTTCTATTATGAAATATTGCAAACCCAAGGAATAATTTAATATGCTGTCCGGCCATAGTGACGGTGAGGTCTTGTTACATTGATGAAATATTATCGTTCCCTTGTTTGCCCGCTTCTACCATTATTTTTTGACTTAGCTTGCATTTAAACGAAGCTGTTGAAGATGAATTTTTCGTTTTTTCTTTACATGATGTTGGTGTTATTGAAAGACTAGTTTTGGAAAGTGAAAATTTTTTCCAAGTTTTTTTTCTCGCTGAACTCAAAAATTAACTTTTCGCATTCAGTGATAGTAGTCGGGTGTCTGTGCGATATTTTAACGATATTTTAAATAATCACATGTTGCGCATGAGCAAATATTTTCAGATGATAATGTAATCTTCGCAGACTCGTTGGTTATTTTTTTTTTTTTTTTTTGTTTAATTTCTATGTTGAAAGTTTCGAAGAGGTGTAGTAAGTGAAGTGCAAACGTGAATTGATTTTAATTTTTTTTTTTTTTTTTTGTTTTCGTTTATATGATAATTTTATGAATATTATGTTTTAGTTTGCCCACGCGTTCATAACGATTATGTATGTGGGTAATTTTTCTTATTACATAGTTTATTTTTATTGTGTTTACATATTTATATAAAAATTTATATGTATACATATGTTATGCTAATAAATATGTATGAGTTATATGCTCTTATGGATGAAGATTTATTGATCAAGTCGGGTAATCCTGTGTTTGTACCTATGAATAAAAAATATTTTCTTATTCATATCATGTACACATGTATACATATATATATATAAATATATTTATTTTATTGAAACACTGTTTCTGCGTTCAACGATCCGTAGGCTTTTGAATTAATTTTTGATTAAAATTTCCTTTATGATAAAGAAGAACGTTTTCTTCAATATCCGTACATACACCAAATATACCAAGCAAATTATATAAGCGCCTCGTTTCCTTGCAATCATATTTATAAACAGTGTCAGAAAGCCATAATATTTGATTAACAATAATACACAAACATTGCCAGGTGCTCAGGAATATCGCATCTATTTGAAATTTTACATTATTCTGTTTCGTTGTGATCGGTCATCGTAGAGAAAAAAAAAACCAAATTTGTGCTTTCTTACTATGATTATTTCGAATTTCAATTCTCGTATTCTGAAGGAATCGCCATCTCAGAACGATTGTTGTAACATTGCATCATTTTTCAAATAACTGAATCATATGGCCATAAAAGCCCATGGATTCTCTCCTCGCTTCCTCTTAAGCTAAGTCAAATTTCGAATTCCATAGGCAGCTTGCATTTGCATTGTGCTAGTATGTAACTTTGCCGGATATAGAATTAGTTTCATTATGTGCTCATTCGCAGACGGAAGGTTGCGTGTCACTTAACTCCAAGGCATGTGTTTGTGTCCATTCTCAAAAAAGGAATATATAGTCGATTTGGTACTTTTGATTCAAAAATTGGCGCCCAACGATCAACGGTATTTTCGTACCTACTGCTAACTACTGGTGGTATCTTCCCCTTCCAGCGCCCAGAAACATGCATTAGAGATCAGCAACAACAACTGCATACGTGCATGTAATTTTAAAATTCTGACTTGATCCCGTAATGTGCCACTATCGGTCCATTTATCCGTCGGTGTACGTATGGTTATATGTTGGAAAGCTCAATTGATGTAGAAGGCCGAAACTTGGCATATCAACTGCCAGTTTATAGTAAAAGAATGTAAAAAAAATCTACCACGCCTACCCAATATTTCAGTGTATCAAAATGTAATTTGTTTTTCAATATCTTTATAACGCGGAGAAGTAAGGTTTAAAAACCCCACAAAGTATATAAATCTAATTTTCTATTCCTCTTGAACAGCAGGATTATTCTCAGTTTACATGATACTGTAGGTGGCAGCTGTCGTTCTATTCATATTTGGAATATTTTCAATACCAACCTGGGCACAAATCCATTCAATGTGTCAGCTGAAATTGAAGCCGATAGCTTTATTTTTACGGCCTTGAAAATGTTTACAGCGGACGGATAGACAGCCAGACGGACAGGCTTAAATCGATTCAAAATTTGATGATGATCAAGAAAATATGCCGGATGTACTTTGTGGGATCTCTGAAGTCTCGTTATGGGCGTTGCAAACGTTTTGACAAAACCAATATACCGCTCAACCTTCGGTGATGGGTACATAAATAGGTGTAAATCGACTTTTTACCATTAGGAGACATGTAATAAGTTAATTCGTCTTTTAAATGCTTTCTTAATAATAATAGCCTTAACTATTTTGCTAATAATCTTACACTACACTTATGCAGTTCCTGTTCAAAAAAGCTGGTTAAAAAACATTATAATAAAGTATGACAGGTTATGGGAACTGATTGCAATTTCTTAAGAAGCTTATGCGTGCAAAAAAACTGATAAATTATTTAAATGATTAGTTTCCAAATATTTTAATTAATTAAGAAATTTTTTCTGGTTTTTTTCTCTATTTTTTTTTTTTTTTTTTTTTTTTTTTCTTTTATTTAACATCGCATTTATCGTACAGATCAAGTTTTCTCAGCACACATACACATTTCCTTTTATATTATAGACGCTGTTAAGAAATTGAAAACATTGGTTGCTTTTCTTTCTTTGTTTTTCTTCTTTTTTTTTTATTACAAACAACTACTTACCCCTATATGCTGGCCTTCTACAAACAGTTGAGGTACTTTTATAATATCGGAGTGCATGCGTTCTTTAATTTCTTGTTGATATTCCAAACTCATGAATACATCGCGCTCTTCAAATTTCACCAGCAGTGTTCGCAATATTTGCTTGACATTTGAACATTTCGCATAAGTGTCACGTATGATACCCATGCTAGTGGTATAGAGTACCACTTTACCTGAGTCTTTCTCTTTGTAATTCTATAAGAAAGAAAATGAAAAAAAACAAAAAAAAAAATAGATTATTTGCATATATATGAGCATATTAACATTAAAATAAAGCGAAGTAGAAAAAGTTAAGTTTTAAAAATCTATTATTATTATTATTATTATTATTATTATTATTAATAGTTTAGCGAGAGAATGAATTATAAGGCTAAAGTCTTAAAGCACTAACATATCTAAAGGCTTTCGACTTTATTAAAAACTCTACCGCACTGGAGATTTGAATGCACGACCACTGAGTTGCTGGTCGAGACTCTTGCCTACTCGGCCACTCAAGCAGATCTAAAAACTTAATACCTTCAAGTGATTAGGAAATTTCGCAGGCCTATCAAAGTATTGTTTCATTGACCGAGTGATAGCAGCGCGTATATAAAATGGATAGCCAAAAATTAGCTGAGCTTAAGCCGGATGCAGCTTTCCTATTCCTTGTGAAAGCCTTAAGTTTTTTCCTATCTACTAACTCCATCTCCTTCCTTCGCCTTTTTACTTCTTAAAAGAGACGTCCTTGCAAATTACAAATCAGCCGCATTCGTTGTTAAGATCAAAGCAGACTCATAAAAACCGTTCTATTAACAGTTTCGTTGTTCTTCACGGAGATAGAATTGATACAAGAAGCTCCCTATAACTTATCCAAAATTTGCAAGTGATGTCTGGTTTCTGCTTAATACATGAAAACAATCATGCCAAGAGAGTAAACAAAAAACAAGTGTGTATTGTTATAAAACATGAAGAGCGAGCTAAGAGAGAGTTATTAAAGATATGGAACATGTCACAGAAAAAAAAACTAGACTAGAAAAAAAAATAACTGCAGCCAGAGACATAAATTCAAAAACTAAAAACTGATAGGCGCTAAATCTATAAGGCTATCGGCTTTTAGAAGAAGTTGGAAGAACTTTTCCTTACTCAGAAAGCAATATTGATTTACAAAAAAAACAAATAAATGTTAGTATAATAGCTTACCTAGCGAACTTAATTCTTTGCCCCTTATTAAGAGGGGTAGAGTTTTCTTTAGCTTTAGCACTCTCGCGTATGTTCCTTTTAAATGCTTTTAATTGCTTGCGATCGGTTGGCTAACACGCCCATAATTAACGATAAAATTTTAATTCCAATTTAGCTCGAATTCATTCGAACGCTTATTAGTACATTCTTTACGCAATTATATATCAATCGGAAATAAATTGAAACGAAAATTTTAAGGTTAATTGTGAATTGTATTAGTAAACCGAACATTTTCGGTAAGTGATTTTGACAAACATTTGTGTAGTGGAATTTCCGAATTCTCTTCACGGCCTTTCAAGTTACAGAAGAAAACACGGTTGTCTATATTTCGAACTTATGGTGGCCGTATATGCGGACACATCAAAACCACTTCTTAAACTTAGATCTTTGATCGATCAAGACATGCTTGCGCCAAGTTTTAGCTTTCTATCTTCATTTCTGCGACAATGGAAATCCGACAAGGAAGGGGGACTCATTTGATGATCCCTTTTAGTCTCGATTATCAACCCTCGGCTATTCTAGTGTTAAAAAACAATCTACGTTTTGTGGAAGGGAAGTCAATTTAGAAATGTTAATTCCGCGTAAATTTTATACATATAGAGTGCGATCAAAACACCGCAATTATATTGCAAAGGCCGTACGGTAAACGAGTTTAATGAATATTAAAAAAAAAAAAAAAATTCTATAAATATTCTTATATAGCATTAATTGCGAAATCGATTCAACATTTTCCGTCTGTCTGTCTACTCGCTTATCGGGGCAATGATTCGAAATTTACTTTTTAATCGAGAATATAAAGCAAGATTTTAATTTTAAATTATAAAATTAAACATTTCTTTTCACTTTTATCAAATTTATTAAAAAAATCCTTACAAAATTGGTTCAATTCGAAAAGGTTTAGTTAAAATCTATTAGTTATTAATATTTCTTACGTATATGTAAAAATTTGATTGCGTTAACTTTCTATGTTTCATTAAGTAGATAATGGTTTGATTATCTTAAGTTATTATGTAAAGTATTTCAGGAAATTATGATACAAAGACATGTTTGTAGGCAAATGGCAACTAGGGTAAGAATTGTGAAATCGAATCTGGTTATCTTTATAAACTGTTCTGCGTTGACATCGCTGCTTTGCCATGTACATATTCCGTGGAAATATTTTCTTCGATGTTCAAAGCTACTTCCGAAAATAGAAACAAAACTAAGTAAGCTGATTTAAGCAATCAAATAACTTACTGTAAGCCTTAAGGTCGAATTTTTAAATGCAGTTTACTAAACTGCCGCATGCGACTATGGCTTGAACTTTGATTCATTTTTTCTTCGTTTTTAAAACACTTGATAAAAATAATTAAGGTCTATGGTGTTTTATATGAAAATATACGATTTTAGGGGAGGGTCTTGAGTTAATCAAATTTTGCAGGAAATATGTCAAGTGATCGTACAACTTTACGTTGTATCCTAGGTGTAATGATTTCCAAAGTTGTTCATTTTTTGAATAGCTACCGTTAACTATTCATTGCATGTCATCTTTCAGGTTATTTTCGGTTACCAACACAATTGAACATTTTCTGCTTTACGGCAAATCCCTTACGAACTCAATTTTTCACTTTTTCACCTACTTTTTGTCTTTTGCCCGTAGAATAAATTGAGAGAAGTAGTAGTATGACGAGAGGCGGCCTTTCCGTTTGTATTTAACTGGTTTGGATGCGTTTGATAAGCAATTCCTTTTGTCCATCCTTTGTGGTCCATTGTGGTCGTTTCATGAACAAACCATAGGTTAACTAAATTAATTATCGATCGATCTCATCTGCGTGTTTTCACCTGTCGTAGAATACAGGCTTTCTCGGTATATTAGATGCGGCATATATATATATATATCAAAATCTGCCGTACAACTATATACCACTAATTACTTATCAACTACTAATTATTCTAGATATGTACTGTGTAGATGAACAACATAAAATTTTTTAATATCTGAAGTGTTTGCTGCAAATTTAGGCTATAGCCTATGGCTTGATTATGTATGTGTATGTGTGTGTGTGTATGTGTGTGTGTGTGTGTGTGTGTGTGTGTGTGTGTGTGTGTGTGTGTATGTGTGTCTTTTTTTAAATGACTCAGACGTCAAGACTTAATAACTTCGAATGAATGGCATTCAAAATTCTCTCTAAATGAAAGACAGCTTTCTAATTTGTTTTAAATTTAAATTAAAATTATTTCCCCAAGCATGTGTGCACATGGAATAATTTTAATCATTATTTATTCCAATTTTTGCTCTTTGCATTCGTATATCAATTACTATAAAATAGATAAATATGTTAGTTTTCTCGTTGTAATCGTCATGTCCACAATACCGCATCAGAGACTATTGAGCGGGCAGTGCGAATTGCTGGGGTGTAAGACGTTGGGTTAATTTTGGAACGCCTACTTTAAAATACAAGAATTTCAAGAACAAGAACGTTTAGTTCTTTACATGGGTAGAGTTAATTCATTTTGTCAGCTAGTAGCGGAACACAAGCTATAATATGCTTCCAACAATTAAATGTTTAACATTGGAAAAAAGAGAAAAAATTTTTTTATTATATGTTCAACCTATGGATCACCTATGGATTCTGCCCGGCCTTTGATCAAAAATTTCGCACGTCACATAAGCGTTTTACGTGAAAATGGTTTCGTTTCACAATAATTATCGATTCCATATATCACGTAGTATACGAGAAAGTCATTTATTTCCCTTCGCCGGCAGATGTCCAGATTTCGACTAGCAAGCGCAAGAAAGTTTCTGTGCTGGTTTGAAAGATTTTAGAGAATTGTCCGAGAAAACGAAACAAGTAAGAAATCTTTAATGTCAATCCTGATTATCGGCCATTTTCAGCAATGTTTATGCTACCACTATTCGAAAGCATTCATCGATATACACTCTCAATAAACCATAAATAAATAAAAACCCATGTCGGCTTTGCTGATCTTTCACTTATTTGTCCACCCATCTCTTTGTCGTTTGTTGTGGGAATGCTTACCAATATACGAAGTGAACTAAACAATAAACAATCAAACATTATGATGCATGAATGAATTATTAACTTATTTACCGCTATAATAAAGAACTGATACTTATTGAGATTGTCCGCTACTATCGGTACCATCGCTACTATGTTCAGTACGGACAGTCTAACAGACACAGTGTTAGGTACAACCGATGCTAAATATTACTCTAAAGCTTGATGAAAATATTATCCAGGACTGTCATCCAAGACGTCACCGTAAATATATTACAAATCCTAAATATTGGTTTAACGTGATGGGTAGATAATAAAACTTAACTACAAGACAAACAGACATTTTTTGTTCGCTCCTAGGACAGATGTACAGACAGATATATTGGAATCATTTTTATCCGAAACTTTTTTACAATTCCAATATCCGCTATGTACCGTAGGTTTTTGCGGAGAATATGCCGGCACATTCCATGCTTTCTAATTTGGAGCTGGAGTAGAGATTGGATAGATCAATAACATTTCAAAATTGGACTCGTTACATTGATGTAGAAATATATACATCCAAAAATTGAACAACCATTTTCTCAATTTTACCGACTTCGAGAACTCTAACGTAGCTCGGCATTTTGACGTGTTGACTAGACAAAGCGCCTCAGAATCCCAAGCTTACTGAGAGAATATAACGTAACGTAAAGTGGTGAATAGTCCGTGCTGGGATCTAAAAAGATCTATTATACTCGCTTGTGCCCGTAGCCTTCCAGGGTTACGATCCTTATCCGCCGCCTTCCGCCACCTTCCGCCCCCTTCCTAGGCTCGCAAACGCCACGCACCAAGCATCTTGTACCCGATCCTTCAAATGGCCGCTCATTCGCATAGCACACAATGGAACGTTTACTTCGCGACCTCACAGAAATTGCGTGAATCGATATCATAGATATCAATATTTTTTGGGTGAAACCAGAGGGAGTTATGACCCATGTACAAACCAGGTACGAGACGTATGTGGCTCCTTCATACGCTTAGTAGCTTGTATGCTTTGCCGAAGGATTTGATGAGTCTTGATGAGCTTGCCGTTGTCCTACACTTTGTTTTCAACGGCTTACTGATTTCCTCTGTGCCCATTTCGATACCACCTTCTCGATATGGCTCCTTAGTATGACACAGGCAGAAAGATTCTGGGCCATCATGACTAGACAGTCAGCCCTTTCATTGCCTTCCATGCCGATGAATGTCCGAGTACCCAAGATAGGTGAACCTCATTGCATTCCCCTAACTTATTCAGTGTTTTAAGGCACTCCAACATAAGCTTAGAACGCAGCCCTTTCATTGCTTTTAGAGCAGTTTGACCGTCGAAGTGTATAAGTATAAGTTTAGAGGAGTTCTTAGTCTGACAAACGGCTTAACGGTATTTGGCACACGATCATTTTGGAATGTGTTAAGACTCTATTCCAAAGCCAATTTTGTGATATATATTCGTGTAAAAAGTTTTAAAATTAATAATTAGTGAAGTGAGCGCATTTAACGCCATAGACACACAATGGGTTAACTGTGCGCGAACCAAAAATATATATGTTTATTATGTATTTCATTTATATATTTATTTCTTTTTTGTTTTTATATATATGTATATAGATTGTGTTGGCAAATGTGTTTTTGGTGCTTAGGTTTTTAGTGGCCAATTGGCAAGCAAGCACATTGAACCTGTCTGCCTTTAACACACGAATCAAGATCATGGCATTTCGTTTGAAGTTAAGTTGTTTTAGTTTTTCTTTTTCTTTGCTTTACTAAGCAATAATAATAATGATAATATAATAACGCAATATATTTCGACCATTTCCAATACAACATGTATTCGTTCGTTTTGATAGAAACAAGTTTAACGGAACGAATGCGAAAAAAGTAACAATTAGGATTCTTTCTAATTGAAACTGGTTCTCTCCACCAATTGAGAACATAATGTCATTCAATGAAATAAAATCTTTTTCGCTTTAACGTTCATCTCCTTTCTTACGCGCACACACACAATCACAAATGCGACAAAAATAACTGGCACATGTCCCATAAACCTATAAAACTCTAATACGTTGATATTGCTTTTGATTACTTTGTACAAAAAAAAAAAAAAAAAAAGGAAAAAAGAAAAAATTATCCGTTAAATATCACGTTATACAAAAAATTAAGTTTTCTTTTTTGTTGCTACTATTTGTAGCTGTTGCAAAATTTAATTGTAGCTTAACAATAACAACAGTATGATCATGCAAACCACCAAGTATTGCAGACATTAAAGCCATGGCCATAATTATGACTGTCTATAAGTATCATGGTACGTTATACAACAACAACAATAAAAAATATCAACCAGTACTTACGATAAACAAAAAAAAAAAAAAAAAACCCCAAACCTAAACAAACCCAAAATTTTCTGTGTATATCGCAGATATAAAATACATTAACGATTTGCTAGTCAAATAATCAACGCAGCCAAGCCAGACAAACAGAAGACAGCGTCTCTAGACATTTGATTCCATTTTAATTAACGGCTTTACAAATTATAATTTTTATACCCCATCAACAAGGATTGCAATCACATTAGAGCGTATAATTCGCCAAAAGCTAGTCTAACGAGATTATTACGTCTCACGGCCAAGAAAAATTTGCTACGAAATGTAATGTGAATAATGTGTCTTAGGGCTTAATGGGAAAAGCGAATCAACTAAAAACCGATAATATTCCATAGGATATATTAGATGATTAGTCTAATTTTTCCCGCCTACTGGTATGCTAGGAACATTCCGACACAGGTAATGATATTTGCACTCCATTTCTTAACTCAATACATATAGAGAGCATGTTTAGTTCAAAACTAGGCCATCATATGTATACCTCTTGAAAGGAAGATGTAATCGGCAATCGTTAAGAATACGCTCGCGCATGGTTACAATATTTGATCGGTTTCTCGTATTTCAATGTCCTAATCACATCGGAACAGAGTCAACTTATTAAGAAGAAGAAGAAAATCGCATTCCTCGACTTATTTATTTATAAAAACGATTAATTGTACATAATAAAAATAAAAAGTTTGCCTCTGAGTGAAAAAAAAATTCGGCCAAAGTTCACTAAAATAATTTTTTCCCTATTTTTAACTATTTTTTTTTTTTTTTTTTTTTTTACTAATTTTTGTAATTGTTCGGTTTTTTTATATTTACCTTTTTATAAAACATTCGTTAATTGAAAGCATATTGTGTGCTATTGTTGTTAATTTGCGAAAGGCAGAGAAAAAAAAAAGTTTTTATTCATTTTTTTTTTTTTTTTTTTTCAAATGTCTCGTGTTGCAGCCAGCTGTCTATCATTTAAAGTGAGTGGGTTAAATCAGTTTGATGAGTAATAATTTATTAAGTTTAGTGCGTATTTACACATGTACGTGCACACACGTGCTTACACGTGCATGTAGGTGTGTGAAAACTACCCTTAACCATGGACAGAAATAAAAGATGCTTATTGCTTAATTTCCAATTTCATATATCGCGCATTCCGAAATTCAAACAGAAGATCATCAAAGAGAAGAGCATGTAATCGCTTATCGAAATATTTCATAACGATCTACACGAAAAAAAATGTGAAAGATGTGAAAATAAATTCGTTCCGTTTTTTTGATAAAATTCAATTTTATTTAAAATATACTTGCACCATCATTATTTACGAATGTGCCTGCGGTGAGAATTTCTTGGTTCCGAAATGAAATATTCATCGATCTATTTTCGGACATCTTCAACTTCTGCGAATAGTTGACCTGCTAAATATGACTGCATTAACCTGATTAGTTGATATTCGGGAAGTTTCAGGTCTGGGTGCGATAAAAACTCGCGAAGTAAGCTAAAAATTATTTCCCTACTTGTTTTTTCGGCAGATGGATGGACGTAGGCGAATTTTCACTGCTTTCACGATTACTATTTTTTGCCTAAAATCTCGCATACTGCTTTTGAATTGTTTCGTGCCTTAGTACATTTCCATTCCAAGCCAGCTTATTCATTTCCGCAGCTTTAGCTGCATTTTCAAATATTTCCACATTAATTCATTTGAAAACACAGAGAAACGCAGTGCCTTCGGCCTTGATATACATTGAATGATCGTTTGCAAACAAATGAAACTTACATCGTTTTAAGATTGACGTCTAGGTTATCTAGATTTCAGCAGAAAGAATTTATTTCCACATCTAACATAAATATACTAAGCAATGAGAATATTAATTTAGTTATGGATATATCATATCAAAACGGTTTGAGCTAAACGAGTTGAGTGATAACATCACTATGGCAGTCCTAAAGAAACAAGGGGTTTTCTGACAATTTTTTTTATCAATTGGACGAAACTTAATAGAATAATGATATTTGAGGAGATTGTTGCGCATTCCTTCAAATATTCTAAGGAAAAAATTATTTTGAGAGCACATTTAAAAATGGCAATACCGATGCCATTCCCATGGCAGGCAGTGTAACAAATTTGAATTTAAAAGAAAAATCATTTAATTCTACATTCCTATATCTAGAGAGTCACGTAGGACTTTTTAGAAATAATGGATTTTGCGTAATTGACACGACTTTGAATGAAGAATTCCGATTCTCGAACAAAAACGTGGCACTCTCTTATTAATAAAAAATCTTTGAATAAACTTAAAAAAAAATTCTACGTAATTCTGCAGAAAATAGCAAAATAGAAATTTAAAGATGCTGTAAAGAATTCGGGTGAGGAAAAAAGTGTATATTGTTAAAATTATGCTGCGAGACGTTTTTAGGAAGTATTTCAAGTTGTAGGATATAGTGCGGATATCTCTTTTTATTTCAATAGTTTTTTTTATTCCCCTCCATTCCTGTCCTTCCAAGTGCTGCAACGTGCATCTGTCAAAGACCACAGCATAATTGATTTGCTTAGTATCGGACTTAATGCAAAAATTGATTTCCAAACTTAAATAATTTGACGCCATCATTAAAATTGCACACAAGAATGTCTGTCGCTGCGTGCAAAACTTTATTGGCGCTTGAATGGCATTTCATTCATGATCATGCATGATCAAACTTTTAAATACTTTCCCATGCATTTTAGGAAGTTCAGAGCTTCTATTAAGCCAATAAAAACAACAATAGATTTTCGTAAAAACTTTATAGCAGTGTTACCCCTTAACGCTGTTTGCTTGAGATATGTCAGACTCAGCGGTGATGTTTATTTCATTCTTACTGACTTTTGATTCTGGGCAATCGCGTGGCTCATTTGTGCGAGATTTCGCGAACCAACTTGAGACTGTCTATTGCGTAATAGCACTAGAGCCAACGAAAAAAATTTAGAAGACACCCTACAGCTAGCGAGAGTTGTTATCGCAAAATAAGGCGTTATATGAGAAGTTATAGAAAAAGTAATTCGATGCGAACCATTTTCATTAACGTTGAGTCTTGGGCCAAAACGGAACAGTGTACCCAGTTTCATTAAAATGCGTTAAAAATTGCTACGTCTAGCTTGAATACAAGGAAACATGAGGAACGGACGCACAGCCAATAATCTTGAATCGAAGGGTACAACACACAACAAGTGTGTTTAACTCAAGCTCTTCTTGGTGTTGCATACATCTGGACAAACTTGAAATAACTTTATAGCCCAAGTGGTGTGTGTTAAGTTATTTTCAAACAATAAACCGTTAAAACTTGACAATATTATTTATTACAAATTTCATTCTTGCCCACCCAATCCTTGTATAACAGACGTATAAGATAACCATTGCAATCTCTTGTTATCTTGGTATTAGCCGAGGAAGTTGTTATGTCGATTAAGGAAATTCATTACAAATAAAAGAACAAATAACTAAGAAAAGCAAAAATTTATGTGAAGAAAATGTATTTTTTTCTTTAAACACACTTCGACCACTTTCGCTAAAGGAAAATCAGTTAAACTGATCGAATTGATTTCTTGGTTCCATTGAGTTATTAATGGGAACGAAATCAATAGAAATAATAATAAGAGATTTATTTCATCTTTTATATATATCTCCATCTACACATTCTCACACACACACATATATATATACACACACATATATATCCACGGACGCACATAGATTACATTAATTAATTTTGTCAGCTCATGTTAATAAATAAAACCAAAAAAGCAGATATCTTCGTGAATGGCCTCAGTTGGGAAATTACTCTTTCAACATGAAATTGGTGAGTGCTCGCAGAAAGATTAGAAAATATAGTGACTAATAATGAGCAATAATCTCTGAAATAAAGAACGCCTTACTGCTACTAAAAAATCGTTGAAAACTTTGTTACATATAATCGCAATACAATCCCAACAGTTACACTACGTGCTATTTAGAAGGATGGGAGGCCTGGTATGTGCCTCAATTTTACACACGAAATTTGAGTTTAGGATGCAAAAAATCTCAAGGAAATGCTCATAGCGCAAAGTAACCTGAGACCATTTCTCTGTTGACAAAATATAAAAAAAAAAAAAAATGGAGTTTTTTTTAAACCATGCGGCATACGACGATAAAAGCTTAGATGCATGTTCCATGCGGTCACGCACGTTCAATATCACAGAATATTCGATCTAACTCTTTCGTTAAAACCTCTACAACGCACAGAGAGAGACTTCGGAAATCTAACACGTTGTTCATTACTATCAAATACTGACTCGATCTACATATGTCCTTCCGTCGTTCCAACTTTCACCCCACAAAGTTCCAAAGTAACAAAGTTCCAACAAAGATCGCAACGGCTTAATATCTGGCAAAAACTTTGAAAACTATTGCAAGCAACTTCGTAGTACAACATAAACTGCGAAATCCTATATTTTCTAAAGCAAAAAAAAAAATGGATTTTTGCTCATAATCGTCTATTGTAAGCAATATCTGTACAAAAATGGGAAAAAAATGGACCATGCCCGCTCAACAATGTAGAGTATCGAAATTTCATTTTGTTTTTTTTCGGTATCTTTTTAACGAATCTACCCCAGGCACGCCCGAATATAATTTGGTTTTTTTTTTTTTTTTTTTTTTTTTATAAATGTATAGGAAAAATGGCATTTTAAACGTGCCTGAGAGCCGAATGCGTTTAGTGGGCAAAATTGAAAGCAAACATTCTACTAAACTGGAAAAAGGAGTGAATAAGTGAAGCTGTAGTGTTCGAAGAAAGCATAATATATTTGTAATAACTCATTAACGATAACTGCATTCATATCGAACTAACATCAACCATATTCAGTTGCCTAACTAATCGTTTTTCTGCAGTTTTTCATTCATTTGTATGTTGCTGGGGAACTTTTCTGATTCTCTAATAGCCATAAACGGTGCAATATGCATTTGAATTGATACAATAGACAGCAAGTCTTGTCTTATTGAAGCATTTTATACAATTTCAGTTGCCAAACTCCTATAATATATATATATATATATGCGCGTGTATATGTTTACGTGTGTGTATGTATATATTTATATATAGGTCAATTAAATGCATCGAAGAGTAGCTACAACTATTAAGAAAACAAAAACGTTTTCATTTCAATTATCTCATTTCTATTTTGCACCATTCGAAATTTCATCATAAACAATTTCTTTGAGTTGATTTATGGTTTAAGCCGTGATGGCATATCAAATACCAAAAAAAAATCCATTAAATGTCCATTTAAATTCAATTTATATTAAACAAGACTATTGTAGGTGCTCTAGTAGAGTGGGTCGAGTTTCGTATAGCGCGAACGCAAAGATGGAAAAAATTATAAATATCATAGAAAATTTCTTATTACAGATGGTCATAATGCGTTCCAATGAAACTTTCGAACTTTCAACTTTGTATGGTTTGTAATTTATCGACTAAATCTTTGATAGTTTCAATACGGTGTTCCAAACAGGAATGGGGATTTTACAAAGTCTTCTTAAGCAAATACAATCCACGACGAAAGAACCACTGAACATGAAATTGATTTTTAACTTGTTATGATATGCTTTCCTGGCCATCGGTTTACCTTTGGCATGGTATTCGTTTACGTTTTTAGGATGTGTCTGGATCGTAATTGTAAATTCATGTGTCTTCCTTAGTAATTATGCATTTCAGATCATCTTTAATCATTAGTTATTGATTATGCACTCAGACTTGAACGAAGATGACACGACAAATAGCATAACTACATCGAAATCATTCTTGAAATTTTATTGAGTTGTTTCGAATTTTTATTCCAATCATATCTCTGAAGGATTTCTAATATCGTTCGACAATTCCACTATAAAAACTTTTTTGCATAGTTTTTTTTAAATATTCTTTTGATTTCGAAGTGAAATTCCATAATTTCAAAAGTTTTTATAAAAAATCAGAAATTTCCACCGGCATGGATTTTATATATCTCAGCTGCATCTTCGGATATAGAAAATCACATTGTTTACGCAATTTTATTCTTGCACTTACAAGAGAAAAAAAAGAAATCATCAATTCCTAAATCAGAACTACTATATATGTATATATACAGCCCTTAGCTGATTAACCTAAACGACAATAGTGAAGCTTTTTGTGGGAGGTCACTTTGCTAAAGTGGGCAAAGCTATAGTTGTACATCTGCTGAGTATAATCATCATTGCAGTCTTCTCTATCGTCTGCAAACTCTTACTACTGATATTCGAAACGTACATATTATTAAGAGGAAAATCGCCCATATTTTTTGAATATATCGACACGAACGAACAATGGATAAAGAAGTATATTTTTATATCCAACATCGGAAAGATATTATCGCGTACTTGTTGCTTGCGAAAGTGAACAAAATTTTCCTTTTCACTTTCGCCAAGTGATGTGAAAACATGAGCTTTATCCATCCATATGGTTTCGTAAGCTTTTGTTGTAAAGATACGGGATTTTCGTCTTGCCGCGCACTCACTGTGCAACGATAGTTATATGACACGTGAGCAGCATTCCAATGTAGAGCGCATTAAACACTTACTTAAGTTTTTCGTTTCAAAACAAAGTGTACAATTCTTTTGTCCAACTATAGGCCATTTTCTGAACATAGAAGAAGAAGCAGAAAGTTCTACTTAAAGTAGAGGTTTTTCTTTATTATG
>NW_023998431.1:1915880-1922675 GCF_014805625.2 Glossina fuscipes
AAGCTCAATATTGGAATCGGCCTTAATTCCCACTTAGACTTGACTAAAACAGTTAACCGAAGCGAAAGTAACTTCGAAAAGAGTGGAAAGTTTCAATACATCCTCTTTTTAGATACTGGTATGAAGCTTGTTAAAATTGTTCAAAAATGCCCGGTCGAAATAGTGTAAAAGGCGATCCTATTACGTATATGCCCTCAATTAATGGTAAGCCAGATGGGATATGAAATATTTAAGACATTTAATTTTGTTAGTTATTTTGAGTTATTTATTCCTTCTATATTTATACAAATTCCGTGGAAGCGCTCATAAGCGAATTACGCCTGTTTGAAAGGTGGAAATACTTACGTACGAGTGCACTTAGCTTTTATATCTTTGAGTTAGGCTCAGGAAGAAAACTAATAGTTTACAAGGTGATTGGCAGTCAGGCGGACGGACATGAAAAGTTCTACATAATTTACTAATATTTTATACACTTTATGCGATTTCTGGTCACTGCAAACATATTGAGAAAATTAGTATAACGTCATCCCGATAATTGCAAAAGAAATCTAAAATAAATTTGTGAAATAGTTGTTTTAACTCATATTCGTTATGATCAGGTTTTATGTATTTATTATAAATATAATAATAACAAAAATTTTCTTTTAAATTAATATTTTAACCAAATTGACAACATTCTCTCTCTTATTGCAGCGAGCAGGTTTATTTGCCTCGAGTTTTTGATTTATTAGGAATGATAGTCGTATCAATAAATAAAAAAAAAAAGTAAGTAAATAAAAAAAAAAATATAAAGATAATAAATTTTGTTTATTTGTTAATGCAATGCGGGTAAAACCGAAATTTTTCTTTTAAAAATAGAAAAAAAAATGATTAATTTTCCGTTATTTTATTTAATATATAATTTTTCATGTTATAATTGCTTTCAGAGGCGCACAGTCGAGTTCATTGCCTTTCTTTCTTTGTCAAGATGAGCTTATTGTATCATTACTACATACATACATACATACACACGAACGCATACAAACCCAGGAGTTATCGCCTTTAAAAAGTCATTTCTGCTTATCGAAATTGGTCACAATTAAAAGTATTAACCAATGTAGAGAATAGTTCATTATCATAATAACGGCTCTCTTCGAAAGCTTTGCATTGCTGCATACTGCTTCAATAGTAGTTTGAAGTAAAATTAATTAAATTGCCTAAATTAAGATATAGTGAAATAATAATCACAATAATAAATAAAAATGGTAATGATTTATTATAAAATATATGAGATGAGAAGAGAGAGAGAGAGAAAAAAAAAGAGAGAGAGAGAGAGAGATAAAAAACATTGTTATTTGTTCCGACAATATAATTAAATTGTTGATTGTTGCTAATGACAAAACAAACAAAGTCAAAACTTAAATGAGCTATAAAAAAAAAAAAAAAAAAAAAACAAAAAAAAGATGTTTTTCTTACGTTAAATACGGAAAAACGTAACACACAATTAAAACAATGCTGGGCAACTGAAAAATAATACATTGGATATATAAATGAAAACGCAGTGAATTGCGTGAAAAGCTGTTTGTATATATATTTATTATTTTAATGGTTAGTTTATTTATTAATTTTTTTTTTTTTTTTTTTTTTTTTTAACTTAAATAATGCACTGGAAAAGGAAATTAACAACAATAAACGACATTGTCTTTAAATGCCAACCAGTTATTTAGGTGATGGCTGGTCTGCCGTTAAGATATCGCAAAAGAGGTAAACCAGCTAATTCAAGCCTTTTGGCCATGGCCAATCAATGATGTCAATCCCCGCCACCATATTATTTGCGTTTCGAGAGAGAAGACAAACCGTTACACCGTTATACCACAAACACCAGTCGCTGCCATTTATTATAAACAAACGAGTAACAAAAACGCATGTTTATACATACATATATACGATAAAAAAAAAAAAAAAAAAAAAAAAAAAAAAGTTGAATCTTCACAAAATGTAACCAGTTATTGGCAGCCTTCTCTTGGCTGCACTTGAACGATTAGTGTTATGCTGCAATTGCAAAATTGAAAAAGTAAACTTTTGCCAAAAAGGTTTATTCGTCAGATGGTTTTTTACTTAATTTTTTTTTAATACATTAATTTAATTAATTGGCCGTAATTTATTTGAACTCATTTGGCTATTGCTAAGAGTTCAATAACTTGATTTGTAATATAATAAAAAATGTCGCAATCTCTATATATGACCATTAGTGGTTGATCATAAGTTCCTTATATAAGCTTTTCTTTTTTGAATGTGACCGATCACTCAAGGGATATCCCGTATTCGTATGACACGGTAACGATTTGAAAGAAGTGAAGAAAAAGAAAGAGACAGGGAAGCGGCGGGTGTATGTTAAGCCTTTGCCAGCTGAGCGCATTCATTATAGCTATAATCCAAAGTACACTCTACGGCACTTGAGATTTGAACTCGCGAATTTTTAAAAAACTCCTTTGCAACTATTTCTGTTCTAATTAGATACGTATCCACTAAAACTGATAGCTTCAACTAAATAAAATTTTCAAGGTTTCAAAAAAAAAAAGTAAAAAAAAAAATTCCTAACAAGTATTGTTAAGTATTAGCAGCCCTAGCTAGCATTTAAAAGCTGGCAATACTGTTTTCCTTCGTCGCAATTGTTTCAATCTTTCTTTAATTCGTTTATCAAAGATATTCTTCGGATTCAATTCTTCCATTAATCAGAAAACAGCTGATGTAATCGCAGATATCTATAAATTAAGAAAACTTAAAGAACACAATGTTGACATTTAATTTATTCACAAAATTTATTATTCAGATATAACTTTCCTATCAAACAGCAAAAACATATTCTCAGCATTTCGATGTTCTGTCACGTCCTTGCTTCAGCTTAATCTGTCATCGCCTTTCTCTTAGTTTATTCTGACCAAAAAGTGTAAGCTGATAGAGCTGCCATTGTATTATTATTTTGAGTCTCTTATTACACATCGACTGCTAACGGCAAGATTAGTTAAGTCAGAAACACTACTCCTTTTCTTCACCCAACTCTTTCCATAACCCTTCCTAACCAACATCGTGCCAACACTGATAGAGGGACAACTCCTGACCAACTGGTCGTAAGAAAAAAACAAAATGTTAACTTGTATAAATCAAGTTAAGTGCTTACATAGTATGGATGGGTTTGGATTATATTGTAGCTGAGCGGATTTCTCGTCGCTGAGCAGCCTAGAGCCACCCCTATTCGCTATAACCTGTTGGAGATACCTATTAAGAATGACTACACAGCAAGAGAATACAAAGACTAATAGGCACATAGGGTTAAATCGCCGCGAAATCTCACTATATGAAAATTACTGCTCAGACCACGGAATGACTTAAAAATTTTGCAATTCCGTCTTAAGTGTTCGCGAGAGCGGAGCACGTTGAAATTGATTGATTCTACCGCTGAGAAGATGTTTACACCACGTTGATCACGAATATATATTCACCGAAAATTCCCTTTTTCCTCTTTAAAGTAAATGCTAATAGGCTTCTTGGGGAAACATCTGTCCAGCAAATTTGATGAATAAAGTCCTTACTTTCAGGCAATTCTCTACACATAGATAGAAGGGCTCGTTTGCTGAAAAAAGCTTCATGAGAAAGCCTTCTTGTGAGACAAGATGTCAATTTGCCTTTGCCTTTGCCTTAAAATATTTCAAAAGTTGCCATACATGGATGCAATCATGCATTACCGTACCAAAGCAACTGGCATGTTATCTCGAAAAAAAATATTGAAAAGAATTTTAGAGATTTCCGAAATACTTGTATTTGAAAGACACGGGATTTAATCAAAATACACAATTGAAGCAAGAAATTTCTTTCAATAATTTTTTGTTGTATTTCTTTTGTTTTTTTTTAAATAAGTTACGTGTTACGAAGATCTTTTCGGTCTCTTTATGATTATTATAAGGTTTATTAGTACAGGTAGATTATAAAATGTACTTTACATAAAACGTCGTTACGTAACAGAAACTTTTTATAACAAAACAAAAAAATTATCTTTGTAATATGTAATGTAATGAAATCTTCTCATCGTTTAATCAAAAAGCAGCACGAAAGAAGCGGAGAGAATGAAAGAGAAAATAAGCAAATTAAGATGCAATCTGCACTGAAAGGCATACAACACATATTAATGAATAATTTCATCATGTCTCCGATGTCGTGAATCACAGTTTAAGGCAATGGGTTAAATATCTTGTGCCCACAAGAGAGAAAAAGAAAATTTAAAAAAAAAAAAAAAAAAAAAAATGTTTTCTTTTTTATCAATACAATGCCATACCAAAAGCGCCGTGTGTAATTTAGTATAAGATCAGATACAAAATAATAAGACAAACATCAGCACAATAACAACGAAAGAAGAAACACGTACAATTGACAAGTCTAAATGTTCAGCATTTATATGTTCAATCGTGGCGGTAATAGTCACACCAGGCAATAGCTCTGGCACAGCAGCAGCTAAACTAGCAGCAAGCATGGTTACAGCAAAGGAGAAAAAAAATTTAACGGCTGATATATTGAATACATAAAAGAGAAAGCAGGTCACTTGTATGGCGACTTTACCAAATAACAGCAACAACGACAGCAATAACAACAAAAGAAAAAAAACAACTAAATCAACACTTTATTCACGTCTCTAAACTGCCTCTGTTGGAATTGCTTGTCTTATGAACGGATATTGAATGAATGGTATGTTTTTGGTAGCTTTAGGCTCACATACCAGTCGCTCAAACACTGAAGCGTTGATTGTTGGATTCGATTACCGCAATTGTATCAATTCTTTATAATATAAGTGAATGTGCGTTTTTTTCGTTCTGTGCTCGTTGTGACTCATACATTATTACAACCCTTTCTTTCTTTCATGTAATTCGCTTAGTCGAAATATGTATATAACGGTTAACTAACCGTTCTTGTTACAGGTTCTTGGTTATTTCTTTTCTGTTTTCTCTTTAAGTGTATGGCACGGCACCTTTTTGAAACGACGCCACTTTCTCAGATACGCTTTGCAAACATTTTTGAATGATTTATTTTTCCTTTTTTGAAGGATTACATTTTAATAGTGATCTGTATCAGTTTTCATAATAGGACGTTATATGGGAAGTAGTCGAAGATGTACTCCGATCCGAAACATTTTCAACTGCTTTTCTCATTTGAATCAAAACAAGTCGCTATATAAAATTTCATCGAAATATCGCAAAAATTGCAACCAGTATGTTAAATACAAGACTACAAGGCTGACAGACGGACAGCAGAGCTTTGAGCGATTCAGAAAGCTACTCTGAATCGATCGGTATAATAAAAGGTAGGTTTATCTTAAGTCCTCCTGTGTATTATATGCATCCTAACACACTTGGCACATCCTTGAGACGCAAATGATGTTAAGTAATAAAAAAAAAAAAAAAAATTTCACAAATTCTCGGAGAATAATGCGTCGCAAATTATACGGAGAAAGTACAAATCCTACATGGGTCTTATAATAAGAGATCAGTATGTGTAGTTTGAGTGATACGCGGACGAGTGCCTATTGAGCCCAACTGGCATCTTACATCTCTTTCCTTCCATTTTAGAACTGCTCCTTTACCGTCCGCAAAAAAGCAAAACCATAGATCGAACAGATGGACGCGACTTTTCTTAACAGCAACAGTAATGCTTGATTAGCCTTAAAGTGAAACGATAATTTCTAATAAGGTATTTAAGCACTTAGTCGGATCTTGCGTGATACAAGCAAAGCAAAAAAATACTTGGCACATCCATCCGATGAATTCAGTTTGGAAGTGTTTGCAAAAATTGAAAACCTTTTCGTTTTTTTTTTTTTTTTTTTTTTTTTTTTTTATATTTTGCAACAAAAATCTCAATCTTCTCTATCTTGTAATCTACCTACCTGCGTGTGTGGCAAGAAACGTCAACTCTTCTCATATAAATAATATCTAATGATAAGAAAAAAAGAAAAAAAATTCTCAATGGTTGTCAAAATCTCTCTAAAACTGTAAAATATTGCAATGCATTAATATTTAAAAGCAAAAAACAAAAAAACAAAAAACCTTTGCTTGATGACCTAAAGATTTATTTTATGTTACAATGTTACAAGCAGTTGTTTGCGGAAAAAGACCTTCGCGATGTTATTAACGAATAATGACAAAACTGCAATATAATCACATCGGCCATTAAGAATATTCAGCATAGCTTCCAAAATAATATTATAATAGCAATAATAACAATAATAATAATAATAATAATAACTCTTTGATGATTGAATGCAATAAAACACCTGTAATTATATATGAAATTAACTGAAACGTGTGTATATTATTTTTCTCAATATTTTTACAATAGATTTTTTTTTTTTGATTTTTTTTAAATTTATTTCGTAATTTACTGTTTTGTTTCCTTTTTTTTTTGTCATATTGTCACAAGTCATACCACAGCAGCAGTTGATTTTAATTTCGTTTTCACGTTTTCTGCTGTACATTTTCATTGACACTTATTGAGATGAAAACGAAAAGCATGTAAGAAAAGGCAAAGGAAAAATACAACGTAAGCAATTTTAGAAACTTTAGCTGCTTGATAAACAAACACCTGTCAAAACGCAATCATTCAAGCGACTTTTTTCTTTAAAACCAGCCCACAGAAAATATCTGCATTAAAATCGTGTATTATGAGTGAGTGAGCTGCGATTGCTGTTGATGTTGTACAATTCTTCTTGTTGTTATTATTATTATGTGTGTGTGTGTGTGTGTGTGTGTGTGTGTGTGTGTGTGTGTGTGT
>NW_023998431.1:1922685-1925906 GCF_014805625.2 Glossina fuscipes
TGTGTGTGTGTGTGTGTGTGTGTGTGTGTGTGTGTGTGTGTGTGTGTTTTTGTGTATGTGTAAATTACAAAGTGTCATTGGGTGCAAAAAGTTTTGTCTTTACGCTTGATTAGTTTTATTGTAATCCATGCAAGAGACGCCTGTCCATTTCTATTTTTTAATTGCCTAACAAAACATTAAATAACATAACTACTGTAATGCCCTTATTGTGCAGTAAACGGTAAACTTTTGCACAGCAAAATGCATAAAACATTTTACATAAACTAAATGAGATAAGGTTAAGATAGCCGGTCAACTAATAGCAACAGCTTGCTTCATCCATTCCATCATCGAGCCGTTACGCAAATCTTATGCACTTGAAGCAAATGCAAACGGTTTAAAACATTATTATAAAGTCATGTTACACATATGCATGTAGCAGTAACGAGAAAACCATTGATTGAAACAATAAAAGGTTCAAAGAATATATGCAGAAAGTGAATCGAGTAAGAGCTACCTACTACCTCTTTCCACTTTTAACCGTTCCATGTTATCGAAACTATCGCATTTGCAGAAATTTGAATGGAATGCTGAAGGCTTTAGTTGATGGGCACTAATGGTGTTTAGGAACGGATTAACAAATAGAAAACGGATATATATGATATATATAAAGTATAAATATTCACTTGAGTTCCTTATTTTTGTGTCCCATACAAGTAAACATTGCGGGGATGTTCCCTGCACGTGGAACACGGAGATGGCCAAGAAAAGAAGTGAGGAAAGAGAGATGGGAAAGTGTGGCCGCAATTTAATAGGTGTCTGCCCAATTGGCAAGGTCATAGACACTTGACAACCACACATAAGACAACCACTTTAGGTACCAGTAAGTGTGTTGAACCGATAAAACACCTACTTAATAGTCCCGACTCTTATCTACATCGCTATGCGGTTGTCCAAGCATGTTGCGAAAACACCTTGGCTTGGTTAACAAATACCCTCACAATTAACAAAAAAAAAAAAAGCACTTGAAGCAGCACTATCAAGATAATGGATCGGTAAGGAAGATTAGCCTCGAAGCGAATAAAACTCTTGATATGTTTTGTTTTAAGACGACATAGTCGAAAATTGTGTAATATGTAAATAAGAAAATTACGTTTGTCGTAAAAAGAAAAAATCGAAAAAGCATTTTGCGAATTGTAAGTATAATCAGTTAATCAAAATCAGAGGTTTTCATGCTCAACTTTTTTTTTAAGTAACCCAACGAGACGTAAGAATATAGTTGAAGCAAGTTTTAGGTCGTATTTTTATTTGCTTTGTTCGTCTTTGTATAGCTACGATCCTTCTCGCACTAAAACTTTCGATGGCTTTTGGAAATATTTAGTTCACATTTTAGGCGAATATCTGCTTCGTTTTACTGTTTAAAGTTTAGGCTGGTGGTGGCGAGCACGGTCCGAATCCAAATCAGGTGTAATAAGAATAAGAAAAGTTTCACATTTCTGTCTTAATGTGTGTGTGCTCGTGAACAACAACAGGCAGGTCGGCAAGCGAATGGATGCACAGACAGCGCCAAAGCAATAGTAATATTATTACGTTATAATTTTGCAGATGCGTATTTTTAGCATATCATCACTTTTTAATGAGAACGAGAGATTTTTGATCTTGGACTTTTTTTCTTCCTTTATAACTAAGCAAATTATATGCGACTTACTTGCAACGTACTTGAGTTAAGAAAAAATGTCATATTCCCTCTAGAGAATTATCAAGCATGTCTATGTATTTCGGACGAACCTGATTATCGCTTATTTTCGATATTCACCTTCATTTATGGGTCACACAATAACCATACCGGCAACATCTATTTTGCACTTGTGCAACATTCCGAGACGTTATTGAGATAGATCGACATTTTATTAAACTAACTGATTCAGCGAGCGCTTTCAAGTCTGTCTGCCCGTCTGTCGGCCTGTCCTTCTATCCACCTTGTATTCTTGCATACAACCCCGAGTTCACAGTTCTTGAGATAATTTGATGAAACCTGGTACACTCACCACTTCCCATATAATGGCTTATATTGAAAAATCCTTATACGAATGACTGCACTAAAAAGTATAGGGCTGGATTTAATGGTGGACCGTGGCCCAGTAAAATGATTTACTTGAGTTTTTCAGTTACCAGTTTCAGTCGTGCTTAAGGCTAGATCTGTATTTCACCACCAAGTTTAACTTCAATTTTGTATCCGAATTTTGCAACTTGGATTCATTTTCCGTATTTAGAATGACGGATATAAATGTATACTATAATATTTAGCTCGACGTGCTTATCATATCATAAAAGTGATCCGAACTCTGTATTTTAAACAACATTTGATATTTAATTTAATTTCAAAAAAAATTTCATACAATTCATTTTAAAATTGAAAAACAAAAGCCATATTAATCATTAAATTTAGAAAAAAAAAAAATATATATATATATATATATTTCTCATTTGCAATTAGTAATAAAACCTTTAGCTTTTATCACTTTTAATCTTTTGCTCAACTTAACCGACTAAATGTTTCATATTTTAACCTTCGAAAAAGAAAAAAAATATATAACAGTAATAATAATAATGATGATAATAATTTAAAAAATTGTTTTCCATTTTATTTCTTATTCAAAAATTTCGTTTGTGTATTTTTTTCTTCTTCTTATTCCTCTCTTAAACCAGTTTAAATTGATGTTTTAATCTAATATTTGCATAAATTCACAGCTCGACAGTTTTTGCTTATATCGTTCTTCACAACACACTCAACAATGACCTTCAAAAAAAGGTAAATTAAAAAACGTATGTATATATGTTTATGTATTCGTTTCCAAAAAAAAAAAAAAAAAAAAAACAAAAACCTAAAGCTTACTATTTCACTTATTTTGCAGCCAGTTATCAATTGGTTGGGCTATTGGAAAAGTTGGACAGCATTTTCAACATCAATGCCATCAAATAAATGTTCGCTTAACGTTTGACGCTGTTGATGAGTTTGGTTCTCGGCCAGACTGATATTAGTTAATCGAGAGTCAAATTATCTTGGCCAGAAAATTAGGCATAGATAGATTGGCTTTCCCAACAACCTCACATTCAGTTTTTTTTCTTTTTGTAAGTTTTTTTTATTAATTTAAGCAATAGCTGACTGTAGGTCTTTAAAATGGAGAAAAATAGTAATTAAATTAAAAAAAAAAAAAAAAAAAAAAAAAAAAAAAAAAAAA